>NW_022196913.1:25225539-25241523 GCF_008632895.1 Mastomys coucha
GGGCAGAGGAGGACGCTGAACCCCCTCTGTCACTCGGAAGCTGAGAGGATCGTGTCCCTGCCTCCCTGAGGCTCCCCTGGGAGTCGTGGGGCCTGTGGCTCCCGTCTGGCTGCTCAGTTCTCAGAAACTCACCCGAGAGAAAATGGTGGATCCCGCCCGGGTCTCTGGCCTAAGGCGCCTCCGGGCTGGCCGCTCCAGTCTCAGAAACTCACCCGAGAGAAAATGGCGAATCCCTCCTGGGTCTCTGGCCTAAGGCGCCTCTCAGCATTGTTCTTTCTGATAAGTTTTTTATTAAGTTATCCTGGAATATTTGTGGTTCTGTAGAAATTTTAGATTTTTTTTTTTAATTTTTGGGAAGAATATTATGGGAATTCTGATTGGGATTACTTTGAATCTGTAAATGGTTTTTGGTAGAATGATTGTTCTCACAGTATTAATTCTACTAATACATGAACATAGGATATCATTACATTTTCTAGTGCCCTCAACTTTTTTCTTCAGAGTTTTAAATTTTTCATTGTATAGGACTTTCACCTCCTTGGTTAGGCTTATTTTATATATATTTTATTTTATTTGAGGCTATTGTAAGTTGGAGTGTGTCCATGATCTCTCTCTCAGTGTGTTTATTGTTGCTGTAAACAAAGGTTACTGATTTTTGTCAGTTAGTTTAATATCCTCCCATTTTTCTGGAATTGTTGATTGTACCTGGAGATTTTCTGTTTGGGATCTTTGGGCTCTCATGTGTATAATATCATCCTTCATCTGCAAATAGGGATGATTCTACTCATTTTTTTTCTATTTGCCTTATTTTGATTTCTTCTCTTGTCTTATTGCTATAAGCAATAAGTGATTATAATAAGTGCTTCAAGAGTTAGAGAAAGGATCTTTGGAGCTGGGGGGTTTGCAGCCCCTTAGGATGAACAACAATATGAACTAACTAGTACCCTCAAAGCTCCCAGGGTCTCAACCACCAACCAAGGACTGCATATGGTGGGTCTGATTGTTCTGGCAGCATGTGTATAGTAGAGGATTGCAAATTCAATCATCAATAGGAGGAGAGGACCTCGACCCTGTGAAGGTTCTGTGCCCCAGTGTAGGGGAATGCCAGGGCCAATAAGTGGGAGAGGGTGGGGTTGGCAGGCATGGGGAGGGGAGAGGCAACAGAGGTTTGTTCTTGTTGTTTTTGTTTGTTTGCTTTTAGGAGGGAAAACTGGGAAATGAGAAATTTACATGTAAATAAAGAAAATATCTAATAAAAAAAATAAGTGCTTCAAGCACTTTATTGCAAAAGAAAGGGGATAGTGGACACACTGGTCTTATTTCTGATTTTAATTGTACATTTTTCTCCATTTAGAATAACATTGGCTATATATTTGTTAACATAGCCTCTATTATGGTGAAGTATGTATCATATAATCCTATTCTCTCTAGGGTTTTTAGCTCCTGGACATATACCTAAAAGATGCTGCAACATACCAGAAGGACACATGCTCAACTATGTTTATAACAGCTTTACTCAGTAGCCAGAAACTGGAAGCAACCAGATGTCCTTCAACCAAAGAATGAATACAGAAAATGTGGTACATTTACACAATGGAATACTATTCATCTATTAAAACAAGGACATCATGAATTATGCAGGCAAATGGATAGAACTAGAAAATATCATCCTGAATGAGGTAACCCAGACCCAAAAAGACAGGCATGGTATAGTCACTGTTAAATGGATATTAGCCAAAAAGTGCAGAATACCCACAATACACCTCACAGACCCTAAGAAGTTAGACAAAAAGGAAGGTCCAGGTGAGGATGTTTTAATCCTATTTAGAAGAGGGAACAAAATAATCATGGGAAACAGAGGGAGAAAGAGACCTGAGTAGGAGAGGGGAGAAGGAGAAGAAAAGGTGTAAAGGATCAGGTATAGTGGGAGACAGGAGAGAAACCCAGAGGGCCAGGAGAATGAATGGAAATATGCTGCTGCAGAGGTCGGGGAGTGGAAGGAACCTTCAGAAAGTCCCAGAGAGAATCACGGAGGATCCCAGGATTCAATGTGGGTAACTTTAGCTGAAGTGCTCAACAGTGAGGAGATGGAACCTGAAAAGACCACCTCCAGTAGTTAGACAGGGCCCCCAGTGGAAGGATGGAGAGAGATGCCAATCTACTTTCAAATCTTTCGTCCAAAATTTGTTCCTGTCTAAAGGAAATGCAAGGACAAAAATGGAGCAACAACTGAAGGAATGGCCAAGCAATGACTAGCCCAACGTGGAATCCATCCCATGGACAGGCACCAAACCCTGAGAGTATTTCTGATACGACGCTGAGCTTGTAGACAGGAACCTAGCATAGCTGTCCCCTGAGATCAGCTATGGAGCTAACAGAGACAGATGCAGATACTTAACAGCCAAACATTGGACTGAGAAGAGTTTGGGAAAGGATTGAAGGAACAGAAGATGATGGCAGTCCCTTAGGAAGACCAACAGTGTCAACTAACCTGGGCCCCTGGGAGCTCCCAGAGACTAAACCACCAACCAAAACGTGTATACGGGCTGGTCCAAGGTGCCCCCGCACATATGTAGTGGAGGACTGCCTTGTCTGGCCTCAGTGGAAGAGGATGCACCAAATTCTGTAGAGACTTGATGTCCCAAGGAGTGGGGAAGTGGGACAGGGCAGCACCCTCTCAGAGGTGCAGGGGAGAAGGAATGGGGGAAGAACTCTGGGAATGGGAACTGGGTTGTAAATAAATAAAATAATTAATAGAAAAAAAGGCCTTCAAACTCATAGATACCAAGTTAAAGTTAAAAACCAACCAACCTGGAAGCTATTCTATAAACGTAGAGCATTTTGTTTATTCTTGTTTTTTGGAATTCTTGAGTTACATCAAGTCACTTATTTGTGACCTTCCTGATTTCTTTAATGTAGGTGCTCAGAACTATAAATTTCCTGTTTAGGACTGCTTTTACTGAATCCCAGAGTTTTTACTGTATTGTGTGTCTTCATTTTTGTCTGGTTCCAGAATTTTTTAATTTCTCTTGTCTTTATTCATCTTTTCATCTCCATTAGCCTACATAATTACTAGATATTTATCTGCCATTGATTTTTTAACCTTTACTGCATTGTGGCCAGGTTAAGATAGATTGCGTTATTTCCATTTTTCTTAATTTTTTATGATTTACTTTATGTCTGAAGACGTGGTCTATTTTTAGAGAAGCTTTTATGGGCTGTTGAGTAAAATGATATTCTTTGATGTTTGGATGAAGTATTCTGTAGATATTTGTTAGGTCCTTTTTGTTAGAGAACATTTAATTTTTAGTTTCTGTCTGTTATTTATCCAAATGACCTATGTATTGGAGAAAGTGTCATATTGAAATCACCTACTGTTATGAAGTTGGAGATATCTTTAATTCCTGTGATATGCTTTTTAATGGAATTTTATACCAGATCCTAGTGCATATGTGATTAAGACAATAATGTGTTCTTAAGTAATTGTTCTCTAAGTTACGATCAAGTCACCTCCTTTATCTCTTTTGATTAGTTTCATTTTGAATTCTGTTGTCATTCATATATTAGGACAGAGAACCCTGCTTGCTTTCTAGACCCATTTGATTAGAGTAAATTTTTCCACCCTTTCACTTTAAGTTGGCATCTGTTTTAAAGGTAAGATGAGTTTACAGTAGACAAAAGAAAGCTGGATTCTTTTTCATAATCTTTTCAGCTAGCCTATTTTTTATTGAGGCCACTAATATTGAAAGGGGTTACTTAAAGTTGTGTGCTTATTGTAGTCCTTTTTTCCTATTTTTTTTCAATTCTAGATAAGACAAATGTAATTTAAATTATAAAGCCCTATTGAACAGTATTTTTACCAAGGTTTTTCCTATATAATCCAGGCTGCCCTTTATCTTGTGGACTCAATCTTTCTTCCTTAATAATCTAGACAGTAAGAATTTTTAATCAAAGATGGAATCTATATTCTGTTTGTGTTTTTAGTCATTCATCATGTTTTGTTATTATACTGTCAACTTTTATATTACTTATTGGAACCATAATATCCACTTGTCTGATTCTTTTTTCTATTCCTATTCCAACTGATGCATCAAAGTTTTTTCTAACCTATGAAGTTCTCACTAAATGCACCCTATAAAAATTAAGCAAGAAAACTTTGAAATAAAATTTTTGTCGATCAATGAGATGGTCAAAGAGCAAGTGGGGACCAGAAAGAGAACCAAGGACTATGCTGTGATGTCCTTCAACTTTAAGGAGCACAGAAGATGCAAAGAGACAAGCAAAGGCAGTATCCACACCCCTCCAGGAGCCCCTGGTCCAGAGGGAGGGACAGCCATTGAAAGCACTTAGCGTGGACACTATTCAAGGATGCTAACAAGACCAAGGAGTAGAGCAGACATGGCCTGACTGTGCAGCATGCTTCCATCTGGACCTTTCACCTGTGAATCTGTGTCCAAGGGCAAGGGACCCCATTTCCTGAGCACTGGTTCATTAGTGTTAAGCATGCATCACAAAAACTTTTGTCTTTGTGTCTTGATTACTTTTTGTTTGGTTCATTAGTATAAAGCATGCATCATAAAAAAAAAATTGTTGAACCTTTTTAGGACATTGTTTCCCTATATAGTCCCAGCTTGCTTGGAGCTTGCTATTTAGACCAGACTGGTCAAAACTTAGTGATTATATTCTCCCTTTGCCTCCTGAGTGCAGTTATTTACAGCACACCAAGTTTATAGATTTTTGGACAGAACTTCTCAAGATTTTGATACAATATACATTTGCTTAAATATGAGAAGACTACATACTTGTAAAACTTGCATTTGAGAAATGTCCTTTAATATGATTACTGAGAAATAATATTCAGACTTAGATTTTAGTATTTTGATACAGTTAATCTATAATTATGCTCCTTTTCCTGATTGTAATAGGTACACATACTAGTTACTTACATACATAGAGGACAAAATATTTTTAGTATGAAAAGTACAATATTGTCCATAATGTTTGAAGTGGAATAACTTATCATCTATCTCATAAGAATTATAACATTAGTAAACAATGAATACTGACTATAGAATTGTAACCAAAATCCTCACTGTAAAAGTTATACCTTAAAGTAGTAAATATAATAATATTTTAGATACCTGTAGAGATATAATAAACTATAATAAATAGCTTTTGCTTAACCCACACACTGTCAGAGTAGACTACCTATATTTCAACCCCACAGAGAGATTTTACTTTCCTCCCTGACTGCAACTCATTTTTGTTTTCTTTCTCTTCTAAGTACAAGATTCAATATCTTCTAATGAATTACTTTCTAAAATATACCTTAGTTCTCTGGTTCTTAAAAGATACACCATAGACCCCATTTGCCTATAAAAGAATGAACTTTCTCTGTTCATACAAGAACGAAAGTGCAGCATCCTTTCCTTGGAGGCAACATAAGAAGTTTACTGTAGCTATGTATCTGTACATTGTACATGCACAGACAACAAATAATGTGCACAGCAAACCACAAGTTGAATAGTGAGGTAATTTAGCATGAGTAATAATTGGTTGGAATCAGTGTATATTGTGTCTCAGGTTTGTTTTCTACTAGTTAGCAGATTTGGGGGGATTGTTGTTGTTGAGTAAAATAATGAATATGAATACCTTATATACATTCTTGGTTGTTAGAGAGTCCATGCAACATTTTCTTAAACAGAAGCTGAGAGATGAGGATATTGTCATGCTTGGAAGCACAAAAATATGGGACATTTACTAATTTATTTTATTGGTATTAGTAATAAAGTCAACAGATTATCACCCTATATCATCATTAATCTTTCTACTCCATTTTTCTGTGAAACTTCATGATCTGATAGACAATGTACATTATATTTTTGTCTATCTTTTTACCCATTTTTTTCTGCCTTCCATTTTGTTTATATATGAACTACATCTCATTTCCCAATAAAACTCAATACTAAGAGTGACATAAAACTTTCAAGGTTTTAATCAACTCTCCCCTTTGGGAACCTAGAAAGACTGGCTTTAGCCAAACATCTCAAAAGGATGGAATCCATCAAGATTTGTAAAAAGTAAAATTCAAGTAGTTTTGAGTATTTTTTCTTAAAAGCTAATAGATGTGTGGTTGGAAATCTATAATATGTGAAATTGTAATGTATTTGATCTTGCTGGCAATTCATGAAATAGCAGATTTTTTATTCAAAACAGGGTTTTACTATGTAACCCTGGTTGTCATGGCACTTACTATGTAGACCAGGTTTGCCTTGAATTCACAGAGATCCACCTTCATCTGCCACCCAAGTTCTGGGACTAAAGGCATGCACCACTATGCCTGACTATGAAATGGTTAATTCTTGAATATGTAATTTAAGCCTTGGTAAACAGCAAACTAAATTATGTTTACTTATTTTCTAAAATGACATAAAAAAATAATGTTTTTGTCATTTTGAGTTATTGCTTTACTACTATAACTTGACAAAATAGATCAGTAAGCATTTATTGCCAGTTCCTCAGGTTTTTACAGCAAATCTCTAGGTAGATGCAAAGCAACTTACTTATATGATCTTCTCCATGTTTATGCAGACTGCAGACATTTAAGGCTTAGAGTTCACATTAAGTGAAGAAACCATACCAGTACGATGGAAAGACGTGTAGACAGAACAGAACTAATGATTGCTAAAGAGATAACATTAGAACTGAAGCTCTTCTAAGCCACAAGTGCAGAGGGTGGGTATAAAAAATTATGTTTGCTCTGTTCCCTTGTGATACAATGAGACAAGAAGTCTCCTCATTGCTCCCTTCATGTCCTTGTTCCTCAAAGTATAGATAAAAGGATTAAGCATAGGAGTCACCAAACTGTAGAACAGAGACATAAGTTTGTTCTTGTCCTGGGAATTAGATGATGAGGGTTGTACATACATGCTAATTACTGGTCCATAGAAAAGAGTCACAACAACAACATGAGAACCACATGTATTAAAGGCTTTCTTCTTGCCCTCCGAGGAACGAATGCTAAGCACAGTTGCTACAATGAACCCATAGGAAACAAGAATAAGTGACAAGGGAACCAGAGAGTAGAAAGTCCCTACAATGGATAGCATAGCTATGTTGAATGCAGTGTTAGCACAGGACATCTTGATCATCACTGGGACCTCACAGAGAAAGTTGTCTACCTTGTTATTTCCACAAAATGGCAGCTTGACGGTAAGGGTTGATTGAAGCAAAGAGTTAGCCAAACCACTCAGCCATGCCAAGGACACGAGGAGGATACAGAGTCGCTGGTGCATGATCGCTGGGTACCTTAAGGGCTTGCATATGGCAATGTAACGATCCAAAGACATCACAGCCAGGAGGATGCACTCAGTAGCCCCCAGGAAGTGAAAAATATAAAACTGTGTCACACAGCCTCCATAGCTGATGGATTTATCTGGGCCCCAAAGATTCCGAAGCAGTTGAGGGATGGTGGTTGTCGTGAAACACAGGTCCAAGAAGGAGAGGTTGGAAAGGAAGAAGTACATTGGGCTGTCCAGCTGAGAGTCTATCCTGGATACAACAATAATTGATATATTTCCCAGCACTGTGCAGACGTAAGCAACAAGCACCATTATGAAGAGGGGCATTTCCAGCCATGGATGGTTGGAGAAACCCAAAAGAATGAAGATCTTTGGTGCACTTTCATTACCCAGGTTCATTACTGTGGTTGATTGGCAAAGTCAAGTGAAGGTGAAGACTTGTATTTTAGTATGGAGTTTCTATGACAGTCAAGACATTGTGTTAAATAAAGTAACAAAAGTTATTAAGAAACTTTTCTTATAATCCACTCCACTAAACTCATTTGATACTTGCAAACATGAAAATTAATTGTCTAAGGGAACAAATAGTCCTTTTTAGCATCTCCAAGAGAAAGATTAATGAATCTACACATCTAACCAAGCATTATAATACAGCATATTTTAATGAAGTAATAAATAATAAAAGGAAAATTTAGATTGATCTCATGTGAGTTAGAAGAATAAGGAAGATACATGGATGATTCTAAAGAATGCCTAAGAACCACTACACATTGACTTGGCTCATGTTAACTTCCACTGACACTTGTTGTTCTCTAGTTGGATTAAGGGTTGGCTTGGGCAAGTTCAGAACCTGAGTTACATAGAAACCACAAATATTGCTCTATTTTCCAAAACTTTAACTGGCTTTTGCCAATTTAACCTTACTCTATAAAGTCCAACATTTTGCTATGAGAAAAAGACCTCTTGTGAGTTGTAATCTGTCATACATTTAGATACTTGGGAATTATTTTTGTCAAATTAGTTGCTAAGAGGATTAGTCATTCTATATAAGGACACCTTTTCTCCCCACCCCCAGCCTGCCACACCCTGCCTTTCTTTCGTATAGTTTGAGACATGGTTTTCCTCGATGGACTAGGCTTCCTTGGAACTCACCATGTAGCTTTGGCAGCCTCATATTTATGATAAGATTGCTACTTCATCTTCTCCAGTGTTGTAGTTACAGGTATGGACCGCCACAGGCATCAGCTTTTTAATGTGCAATATTTAATTCAGCATTCTTTCTAGTTGCATCAAATAATAACACTTTCATAACGATTGCATTTTCTTTTATCCCATTTTCTTAAATTTCTCAGATCATCTCATTTGAACCTGATATTAATGTCTTCAACATTTTAATATTTGTGTACATTTATTTTAATTAATGGAAATGCCCACTAATGCAAGGAGCATCCCTGGTCTATCTTAAGTGCATTTCAATATTGTAAATTCTAAAGGTGTTTGTTAGTATCAAGATATCATTTTACACACTTTCCCTAGTATGCACATTTGCATAGGAGAAGTCATAGCATGCAGAGTTATACTAAACTTACATCAAATCAGATGAATAAACTCCACCCACAAAAACACCTACCTTAAATCAATGTTGACTTCCTGTGGTGGTACTCTGCTTTCTTGTAAAATTGGTCTTTTTAATCAGAATTCAGTGTTGATAGCAAAGAAGGATTGACTAGCCCTCTATATTTAGTGGCTTTATATACCATAAATCTTTAATATTTGATTTGAAAAAATCAGATGTATTTTAAAGTGAGAAAATACATTTTAATCTGAAAAAAAAAAACTGAGGAAGGACCTGGTGATTTGGCTTAGGAGGAGATTCTTTGTCTTATCTGTACAAGACCTTGAGTTTGAATTCTGGCACCACAGAAAACAAAGCAAAGGAGGGGCTTTCACATCTTATAAAGCTGTGGGACTTTTTGCTCCATGTAGATAATGAATCTCAGTGGAAATTTCTTGGCAAAAGGCACCATAAAAATTCCCTTTGTGAGTATACTTCCTTATAATCTTCTTGTGAAGATAAAATCAAATAATAAACTTTAGCATGTGTTGTGGAGAATGCATTGGGACTAAAACAGTTTAAAACAAACAAATAAATAAACAAAAAAAAAGCATTTCTTTAAAAATCTCAGAAAATTGTCATGACTCATGAGGAAAACTTAAGGATTGTTATGGGGTCAAAATCTGGCTATCTTTTGTTTTTACTTTTCTCCAAGTATTATTCTTAAAATCCCAGCTGTGCTAATCATATAGTAATCTTCCATCTTTGCAAGAATGGAAGAGGCCAACCCATTCCAGTATGATTTTTAAGAAACTAAAAGGCTGTTGTCTTTTAATATTTCTTTTACAATATCCTAGCATATTATAGACTTTTTATTTAATCTTACTTTGATGATATTGAAATTCTTCATTTAAAAATGAAGTGCAATGGATAGTACATTCAACTTCTAAAAGTTAAAAACACTATCATTTATGTACAATATTTCAATCATCCATTAAATTATTCAATTTTAAGTACCCAGTATGTGACAATTGTTCTTTTTAATATGCTTCAAACAAACACTGAAAATCAACATCCCCAAAATTCCTTTGATGACACATATGCAAATACAGGAAATTGTTGTGTTTATTCTCACTGTATTGAAAGATCAAGTTGTAGAATAACAGGGGTGTAATTTAAATAATTTAATAAAACAATTTTGTGGAATGATTTCATATAACTGTTTCTGACCTGAAATTCTCAATCCTCTTACTTCTACCTTCCAATTTCTGGGATTACTTGGTTGTGTCACTGGGGTGGACTATCAGTTGCCTGTAACATGAATCCCAGATATTTAAACTTATAAATCTTAAAGCCTTTTGACAATGGACTTTGTGTGTGTATGTGTGTGTATTTGTGTGTGTGTACCTGTGCATGTGTGTGCATACCAATTAGTTATCCAATAGGAAATGGTCATCCCTGAAAACACACATACAAATAACATTATATAGATTAAGCATATTATATTTACATATTTAAGAATATACATGTATGTACATATATGTACATAACAAAAACTAATGAGGGCATGAATTTGAAAGAGAGCAAGGAGGAGTTTATGGGAGGTCTCAGAAGGAGAAAAGAGAAGGGAGAAATTATGTAGTTATATTGTAATCTCAAAAAATAAAAGAAATAATAATAACATAGCTTTAAGTTTTCACTTTGAGAGATTAATAAGAGGTTAGAATGTATCATCCGCCAGCTGGGTGGCTAAGGGGTGGACACAGTGGCCTAACTTAGAACTAACAAAGGAATTCCACATGCCCAGACATCATCACCAACACTATAAAGGATGAAACCAGTATCTTCTCTCTGAAACATACCAATCCTATAGATCTGTTTGTCAATAAGAACTGCCTAAATAGAACCAAGGAGCTGAAGGGGTTTTCAGCCCCAGAGGAGGAATAACAACCTGAACCAACCAGTACCCCCAGAGCTCCCAGGGAGTAAACCACCAACCAAAGAGTACACAAGGAGGGACACATGGCTCCAGCCACATATGTAGCAGAGATGGCCTTGTGGGACATCAATGAGAGTAGAGGCCCTTGGTCTTGTGAAGGATTGATGCCCCAGTGTAGGGGAATCCCGGGACAGGGAAGAGGGAGTAGACAGGTTAGTGAGCAGGGGGAGAGAGAATTTGATAGAGGGGTTTTTGGAGGGGAAATGAGGAAAGGGGATAAAATTTGAAATGTAAATAAAGAAAATGTCTAATAAAAATAAATTTTTTAAAAAAAAAACTAAATAAAAAGAATTGCCTAGATAATCTCAAGAACACAGAATTTTAAAAAAAAATCATAAACTTCATGAAGGAATTCAAGGAGTTTAAAGAAGACACACAAAAATATAACTCAATGAAATTAAGGAGAATAAATGCCAGTGATGCTCACAAAAACACAGCATATGGTTGGTGGAAATGATGGAGACAATTGAGGACTTGAGAAAGGATTTCAGTAAAGAGATAGAGGCATTGGCAAGGACTCAAGCTGAAATGATGATGGAACTAGAAAACCCAATAACCCAGCTAGAAACCCAAAAGAAAGAAATCTAACAAGTAGAATGAACAAGACGATACAATATCAGAA
Source organism: Mastomys coucha (assembly GCF_008632895.1). Classification (NCBI taxonomy): domain Eukaryota; kingdom Metazoa; phylum Chordata; class Mammalia; order Rodentia; family Muridae; genus Mastomys; species Mastomys coucha. Next base: position 25,237,017 of record NW_022196913.1, read on the forward strand.
CTTAAAGACAAAATAGAGGATCTAGGTCAAATAAGTAAAGAATGTGAAAAAATAAATTTAACCATAAAAAAGTGAACATAGAAGAAATGCGGGACACCATAGGGGAGGAAGCTTCGAATTATAGACATAGATGAGGAATAAGAATCCTGAGTGACAGCCAGAGATCAGAGCCCTCTGTCAACCAGATCATAGAAGAAAACTTTTCCACACTAAGGAAGGAAGCATTGATGCAAAAAAGACACACACCAAACACAAATCAGGCAAAAGCCGAAAAGAATTCCTTGTAAAAAATCATAGTTAAAACACTAAATATACACAATGGGAAAGTGACTTGAAAGCTGCAAGAGAAAGAATGTCAGTCACATAAAATCCATCAGAGTAACAACTGATTTCTCAGTGGAAACTTCGAAAGCCAGAAAGAGGATCCTGAGCAATATACTACGCATCCAAAAGACTATGGTGGCCAGCCTAGACCAATATGCCCAGCAAAAATATCTGGAATAACTGAAGAGAAATTCTGAACTTTTTAATGAAATAAACAGATAAATAAAGAGAAAGCCAAATAAACCAACCCCAAGAAGATATTAAAATCAGCCCTATGAGGGAAATTTATTACTCTAAGTACCTACATTAAAATTAGAAAAATCAGCTGGGCGGTGGTGGCGCACGCCTTTAATCCCAGCACTTGGGAGGCAGAGGCAGGTGGATTTCTGAGTTCGAGGCCAGCCTGGTCTACAGAGTGAGTTCCAGGTCAGCCAGAGGTATACAGAGAAGCCCTGTCTCGAAAAACCAAAAAAAAAAAAAAAAAAAAAAAAAAAAAAAAAAAAAAAAAATAGAAAAATCACAAACAAACAAAATAATGATACAAATCAAGAATTTGAAAAAGAACAATCCAACCCAAATTCAGTAGATAGCAAGAAACAATAAAAATTAGATCAGAAATTAATGGAATTTCTAAGAGGCAAGTGCAGCAACTAAGAGTCCACACCAAAAACAACTGGAGAGATCTCATGTTTGGACTTAACAACATACCTGAGAAGAAATAACACCTGTTTGTTTGTTTGTATACAACAAATGCAACCTAAAAAAACATAGCCAGTATTTTAGGCAGGAGAGAGAAATGTGCATAGCAGAAACTGGAAAGAAATACTAAGCCATAATCATTAAAACATAAACAACAACAACAAAATGACACCAAAAATGAACACTATGATGACCACAATTAACACATACATTTCAACAATAACTTTAAATACCAATGGCCTCAATTATCCAATCAAAGGGCATGAGGTGACTGAATGGATCAAGAAACAAAATTCATAGCTTCTTCACCTGTCTTTAATCCCAAGCACTCGGGACACAGAGGCAGGTGGATCTCTGAGTTCAAAGCCAGGCAGATACAGAGAATTCCAAGACATCCAGGATTACACAGAGAAAACCTGTCTCAAAAAACAACACACAGAGGCAGGCAGATTTCTGAGTTCAAGGCCAGCCTGGTCTACAGAGTGAGTTCCAGGACAGTCAGGGCTACACAGAGAAACTCTGTCTCAAACAACAACAACAAAAAAAAAAAAAAAAAAAAAAAAAAAAAAAAAACCAACAACACACAAACAAAAAATAAAAAACAAAATAAGGATAAACAACAAGAAAGAAGGAGGAGGAGCAAACAAATAACAAGGAAAAAAAAACAAAGTTATGAATCTGAGGCCAGCAATGTCTATATAGCAAGCTCCAGGATGCCAGGAGTATAGAAAGAGACACTTTCTTAAAAAAATAAAAAAATAAAAAAATAAATAAAAAACAAAGCAGAGAAAGAGAGAAAAAGCTAAGAGACACACTTTAGCTCTAAAAGATGGCATTGCCTCAGAGTAAAAGGTTAGACAAAAGCTCCCCAATCAAATGGAATCAGGAAGTATGAAAGTGTCACTGTCCTATTATCTGATAAAATAAAACTAAGCAGAAGAGACAAAGAAGGACTCTTCATTTTAATCAAAGAAACAGTTAACCAAAAAGACATTACTATCCTAAATGTGTATGTACCAAACTTTGGGGTTCCCAGTTGCATTTTTAAAAAAGTTATTACTGAATTTACAAACACAGATTAACTACAGTGCATTAAGACTAGATGCTTCCATACTCCACTTCTTCAACACTCCACTTCTTCAATAGACATGTCATCTAGAAAAAAGTAAACAAAGAAACATCAGAATTAATTGGAATCATACATCAAATAGACTTAACAGATATTTCCAAAATATTCCACCCAAACAAGAAGGAATATACATTTTAATTAACAGCACACAAAATTTTTTCTAAAATAGGTAACATCCTGGGACACAAACTAAATCTTTACAAATTAAAAAATGTTGAAATAGGGGCTGGAAATGGTCCAGTAGTTAAGAGCACTGACTGCTCTTCCAGGGGTCCTGTGTTCTCAGCATACCGCATGGTGGCTCACAACCATCTGTAAAGGGATCTGATGCCCTCTTCTGGTGTGTCTGAAGATAACTACAGTGTACTCCATACATAAAATAAATAAACATTTTTTAAAATGTTGAAATAATTCCATAAAATGTTGAAATAATTCCATATATCTTAGTTGACTAGACTGCAATAAAAATTAAAAATCTACAACAAACAAATCTCTAAGAAGTACATAAACTCCTGAAAATTAAACAACTCCTTACTAAGAAAGAACAGATTGAAGAAAACATCAAGAATTATTAGTTTTTAATTCTGGAAATAAAAATATAACACAACTTAATCTCTAGGACATATTAAATTCAGCCCAATGAGAGAAATTTTTTGCTGTAAAATACCTACCTTAAAATTAGAAAGAGCACAGATAATATAATGATGCAACTCAAGAATTTGAAAACAGACAAACACCAAACCTAAATCCAGTAGACAGCAAGAAATAATAAAAATGAGAAGGGCAGAAATTAATGAAATGGCAATTCTAAGAGGTGAGTTCAACAAACTTAGAGTCTACACCAAAACAAAACAAAACAAAAAACTGGAAAGATCACATATTATTAACTTAACAACACACATGAAACCTCTAGAAAAACAAGAAGAAATAATCCTAAAATGAGTAGATGGGAAAAAATTATTTAAATTCAGGCCTGAAATCGAAAAACATACAAAGAATCACTGAAAACTAAATTTCTGCCACAATCAACAAGACTGACAAATCTTTAGCCAAATTAACAGAAATATGGAGAGAGAATATCCAAATGAATAAAATTAGAGATGAAAAAAGGAAACATTACACAAGGCAACAAGGCAATTCAGAGAATCATAAGGACATACTAAAAATGTGTGTGTGTGTGTGTGTGTGTGTGCGTGTGTGTGTGTGTGTGTGTGTGTAAACAATTAATAAAATGGGGTGCCATCAACTCACAAGAGTATAAAAGTTTTCAAGGGATGAAAGGAAGGGAGAAATGATGTAATTATATTACAATCTCAAAACGAAAGATAGTTTTTAAAGCTCTATTCCATAAAACTGAAATAAAACCAGCAATTAAAGTTCCCCAAGAGCCGAACACTTGAGGGCCAGATGAATTCAGCACAGGATTTAACCAGATCTCCAAAGAAGAACTAATGGCAATAATCTTCAAATTATTCCACAAATTATAATTTGAAGCATATATTTTCTAATTCTTTTTACAAAACCACTATTAAACTAGTAACAAAACCACACAACAACTCAACAAGAAAGGATGAATGTGAATCAATATCTCATGAACATAACACAAAAATTTCTCAATAAAATTCTGGAAAATTTCTTACTTAGGACAATAACACAACTGAAGTAGATTAAAGGAATACAAATTAAAAAGGAAAAATATCAAAGTATCTTTATTTTCAGATGATCTGATAGTATATGCAAGTGACCCTAAAAATTCCACCAGAAAACTCTTATAGCTGATAAACTCTTTCAAAAAAAGTAGCTGTATACAAAATTAACTCACAAAAATCAGTAGCCTTTCTATATACAAATAGTAAACAGACTGAGAAAGAAATCAGGAAAACAGCACCTTTCACAATAGCTTGAAATAGTATAAAATACCTTGAAGTTCTAACTGAGCAATTGAAAGACTTATATAATAAAAATTTCAAGTCAATGAAGAAGTTGAGGAAGATATCAGAAGATGGAAGGATCTCCCATGCTCATGCATCAGTAGGATTAACATAGTAAAAGTTCTACCAGGAGCAATCAACAAAGTCAATGCAATCCCCACCAAAATACCAACACAACTCTTCACGGATCTTGAAAGGACAATTTCTAAACCAAATAATCCCAAATAGCTAAAGTAGTAGGAGTAATAGTGTTTCTTTTCCTCCTCCTCTTCCTCCTTCTCCTCTTCCTCCTCCTCTTCCTCCTCCTTCTCTTCCTCCCCCTCCTCCTCCTCCCCCTCCTCTTCCTCCTCCTCCTTCTCCTCTTCCTCCTCCTCCTCTTCCTCCCCCTTCTCCTCCTCCTCCTCTTCCTCCTCCTCCCCCTCTT
>NW_022196913.1:25241765-25253598 GCF_008632895.1 Mastomys coucha
TCCCCCTCCTTCTCCTCCTCTTCCTCCTTTTCCCCCTCCTCCTCCTCCTCCTCCTCCTCCTCCTCCTCCTTCTTCTTCTTCTTCTTCTTCTTCTTCTTCTACAAATGGCACTCGTCAAATTGGATGGTTGCATGTAGAAGAATGCAAATGGATCCATACTTATCACCTTCCACAAAAGTCAACTCCAAGTGGACCAATGACCTCAACATAAAACCAGACACACTGAACCTGATAAAAGAGACATTGAGAAGTAGCCTTGAACTCATTGGCATGGGAGAAGACTTTCTCAACAAAACCTCATTAGCACAGGCACTAATGTCAACAATTAATAAATGGGATCTCATGAAACTGAAAGGTTTCTGTAAGGCAAAAAAAAAAAAAAAAAAAAAAAAAAAACAACATCATTTGGACAAAGTGGCAGCCTACAAAATGGATAAGGACTTTTATCAATTCCACATCCGGTAGAGGGCTAATATCCAAAATATACAAAGCACTCGAGAAAGTACATATCAAAAAATCAAATAATCCAATTAAAAATGGAGTACAAATAGATCTAAACAGAGAATTAGAAGAATGCATAAAGAAAATGTGACATGTTCACACAATAGAGTATTACTCAGCATTTTTTTTAATGACATCATGAAATGGATGGAACTAGAAAAAATTCATCCTGAGTGAAGGAACCCAGATCTGAGTTAAATGCGGTATGTGTTCACTTATATATGGACATTAGCCATTAAATAAATAATATCCAAGCTACAATGCATAGATAGACCCAGAGAGATTAGGAAGAGGAAGAGACTGGTAGGGATACATGAATCTTCCTAGAAGAAAGATATACAATAGATTTTATGAGTGGGCCTGAGATGGGGGAAAATGGAACAGGAAGATTAGATGAGGAAGGGGAAAAATGTGGGAAGAGACAGTTAGAATTAAAGAACATTTGAAGAGTGGTATGGAAACTTGGTGCAGTGGAAATTTTCTGAAGTATATGAGGGCTACTCTAATGAAGACCTCAAATAATGGGGGAGAAAGAATCCCAACTGGCCATCTCTTGTCACCAAACAAAGCTCCCAGTATCTGAACTGGGTTAGATCCAATTGAGTTGTTGGTAAAAGAAGTCTGTAATGGCTATTTCTGGTTGTCAACTTGACTCTATCTGGAATGAACTACAATCCAGAATTGGAGGACTCACCTGTGATCCAGATCTTGAGGCTGGAATGACCTGGATCTTGGCATGGAGATCTTGAGGCATAGTGGACATGAAAATCTTAGGCCCAGGCAAGGTATTACATGCCTTTAATCCCAGGAGACTAAGGCAAGCAGATCTCTGAATTCAAGGTCAGCCTGGGACAAAGTGAGTCCCAGATCCAGCCGTGATGGTATACACCTTTAATCTGGGCCACACCTTTTGCTGGAGGTCTGCATAAGGACCTTGAAGAATGAAGAATCACTGCTTGCACTTACTTCACAGCACATCTGTTGGAACCTACTTCTTCAGGATTCTAGCTTACACAGAAGACCAGCTGAAACAACTAGCCTCATGGGACTAAGCAACTACTAGATTCTTGGATTTTTCCATCCACAGCTGCCCATTGTTGTGTTGATTGGACTACAGACTGTAAGTCATCACAATAAGTTCTCTCAATATAGAGACACTCCATATGTTCTGTGACTCTAGAGAACCCTGACTAATACAGGGTACCAGCTGTTACTGAGACAATAAGTTATTCTGCAGGAACTGATAGAAATGCCTCATTGCTGAAGTATGTTTATGTAACAATAATTATCTAGATTAAATATATTATTAAGAAAATAATTAGCAATAACACAGTTATTTGTTTTTTTGTTTTTGTTTGGTTTGGGGGTTTTTTCTGGGGGGAGGGTCTTTTTTTGTTTTTCCGAGACAGGGTTTCTCTGGCTGACGGGTATAGCCCTGGCTGTCTTAGAACTCACTCTGTAGACCAGGCTGGACTTGAACTCAGAAATTCATCTCCCTCAGTCTCCAAAGTGCTGGAATTAAAGACATGTGCCACAACTGACCAGCTGTCATTTGTTTTTAAATGTAAGTCCTAACAGAGCGACTGATACATGTGTGCATGCAGCTAAAACTACAGTAGCAGCCCTGGTGATGTGAACTAAACATGCCTTTTCTCCTGGGGACCGCTTAGTAAACTCAAATTCACTCATTAATTTGCAGTCTTCTTCAAAGAGTTTCAAGAGGAAAATAACTGGAGAATTGCTTCCATTATGAATTTGCAAGAAATAATTAATCCACTAAGAGTAGAGATGAAATCCCTGCGGTGGCTAATGCTCTTTGTTCAATAGAAAGCTACTAGCACTAGGCAAAAGGACTTTTAGAAGCAAATTTTGTACTGTTTTCTTTGCCAAAGCATCTCAGCGTCTTACTTTTCATTGGCTCTAAGTCCTTCTTCACCATGTCCCTATTTATATGGATAAGCCTTAACCCTGAAACCTAAAGATACCTTCACGGTTCCTTTATTTCACAGTGGAATACTTTCCCAAGGAAGATCATTTATAAACCGTTAGCTTAGAAGAATCTGGAGAAACTACTACCCGTCTTTATACCAAAAGCATAAATAAAATTGATTCCTGCTACAATGTATATTGAATAATAAATCAAATCACTGTATTCATAAATCCTTTATCCTAAAATGTATTACATTAATTTATTGCATTTCTCAAATTTCTCCAGATATGCTCTCATTCTTCTGTACTTAACTTTTTCAAATGAACTTTGAAAAACACTATTCTTTTTGCAGTTGTAGCCTATTTTTCCAAATACCTTTCTGACAATTTGATTTGTTTTCTAAACATCTTTTAAATTTTAGTATCAAGAGGTACTTTTGCATCCAGAGTAATCTTTAACTCTATTTATATTATCTTATTGTTTTATTATTATATACTATTATTGTAAATAGTAATAAAATTCATATTAAAATAAAAGTATATAAATACATGCTGAACCATACTTTACATGCTTATTATTTTTCTTCTTTTTTTGACCCCTAAAGTAGATTTTTATTCACTTTTTCATAATCTCATTTTCTAGGCTCTTTACTATGGCTGACCATGAATGAATGTCAGTGGAAAGCCAAGTATGTTGCTCACCCAAGCACACATGTCACAGGGCATGGAGTGCTGTTCTGCAGGAGTACTGCAACCAAATACTTCTTGTTGTGTACACCAATGCATGCAGCACAGACTTCTTTGTCTTCTCCAAGACAGGAGCCCCACCATCTTGAAGGCACACACAGTCCTTTTGCATTTCCATCCCCATGCTTCTAGAGCTCTGCTTCCCAGTTCTCGCTCCAAACTCTAAGCCATCAGAGACCTGAGGCATCGGCTGACTGTGACAGGCACACCCATTCATTAGCCACTTTGTCTGCCTCGCAGCCCCTCCGGCCACCCCAATCTATTATTTTTCAATAGCATTTGTTTTTAATTTTCTTAGAAGTTGATAGCTATATCTTTACATATTTATGGTGTTCTATATTATGTTTTGAAGTAAACTTATATTTTCAGTGGTTAAATATATTAATTAACAAATGTATCATCTTGCAGTTAGCATTTTATGATAAGAATGCTTAACATTGTACTATTCAAGACTATAGTTTAATATAATTAATTGTAGTTAGTCTGCTGTACAATAGCTCTCTTGAATTTATTCCTCCCAAGAATAATTATGTATCCTTTGACTAACACCCCTGCTCCTTAGCTCTGGCAACCATGGTCTACTTTCTGTTTCTATTTGCACAACTTATTCTTTTCCCTGTTCCTATACAACAGACTTCTTGTCTACAGTTTGGACACATGGCTGTCTATGGCCACTCTTAGAGGCAGTGAGTATGGGAAAATCAAGTTAAACTGACCAGAAATTTTCCTATCAATTTCCATGACTGTTTCCATCTGTGGAAACATCATGTATTAACCACATGACTGTGGTTAATACTAAAAACAAGTTGTTTGAAGCCAAGCTATACTCCTGTGAAAACCAAAAGCAAGTATCCCAGATTTCAAATGCAGATGTTATAGCGATATCCCCTACTGGAGGTTCTCCTATAGGGCTTCTTTCATCTGAACTAGATAAAAGGTAATTCTGAGGACAATCTAGAACCATCCATGGGCAATTGTGAGCAGCCTTTGTGGCATAAGAGCAAAATGGCTTTCTATACATACACTTCAAAGGTAAAAGTTCTATGTAAACAGGATGGTGTCTCACTTCTGTCCTTAACACTTACCATGCACAGAACCAGCCACAAAGTTCATAGCCTATCATTATTGGTTGAATGGTTCAAAGAATGAACTTCTTTACGATGTAAAATTTCAACGCTCTCTGTAACTTGTCAGTGAAGCTTCTTTCAACATCTTACTTATCCTCTATACTTGCAGAGCTCTTGTTTTGTCATATAAGACATTATATGACTGATTTATTATATTTATAGCTACACATAAATATAACACTGGAGAGTGTAATATACAACCAAATCTCACCATAGAGGAATGTGTTTCTTCTTAACCTCTATAATCCAAAGAGAAAACTTTTAATGAGGTAACTCAGACAGCAGCAAGCAGCCTTCCTCCAAAGGAACTCCCAGCCAGGTGGGAGGTGACAATGTTTCTTTCTGTGCACATTATTTGCAAGTCCATTATTGTATGAAAAACATAGTGGTTTTACATCACTAGAATTATGTAGAAAGTTTTTTGGTTTTTTTTTTTTTTAATGAAAGACTATCAGATTTGTGGTCGGATGACAAAGTGTTTACTAGCTAAGAACTTTGTAGAGAGGCTCTGTACTCAAAGTTCAAATGCCATGGCTGGAAAGGAGTCTGATTCCTCCAGCCTTGACTACCCAACTTCCAGATACAATTGTCGGGAGAGCAGAGGGTAATGTGTTGTGGTGGTGTCTTTTTTTTTCCATATTTTTTCTTTTATTGAAAATACATACTTTTCTCGTATAATATATCCTGGTTATAGTTTCCCCTCCCTCTAGTCCTCCCAGTTCCTCCCCTCCAGATCTACTCCCTTTCTGTCCCTCATTAGAAAAGAATAAGCTTCTAAGAGGTAACCAAATGTGACAAATAAAATACATGATGTAACCTGTGTTTTACTACATTATGGGTTCTTCTTTTTCCCATTCTCTATCTCCTTGGTTTAAACCCCGACCCCATCACTGGATAGGAAAGGATAGAGGGGAGAGAGAGAGATAGAAATCTCTGTCCGAGGGCCAGCTTGCCCAGCCAGGAGTAGTGAAACACATGGCATCCGGGCCCCTCAGACTCCCATGCACTGCTCGGCCTGTAGAAAGCTCACGGACTCAGACTTCCACCGTGTGAGCTGCTGCCGCCATGCGGTCCACCCATGGCCTCTGCCACATGGGTTATGCAGTCAGACAGGCCCACACCAACCACACAGTTTCCTGCTACCAGGCCGCTAAAATTCTCACACAAACATCAGCATATTGGTAAGGATTTTCCCTCCAGTCTGCAGTGAGGACCCAGATTTCTTAAAGAGGGCCTGGCCAGCCTTGATGAGCTAAGGAGTTAGCGTTTAACAACCACGGTCCTTATGACCTGCCTCTTAGCTGATGTACAAAATAGGACTTCAACCCTTGAGTGACTACCCCTCGAAAGCAGCACTCACGCCCCTCCCCTTCCAGGCTCTTGCAGCCGGTTAGGAAACCCCAAACCCATGTAAGACTCTTACTAGTGGCTTTGGAACTATATATTCTCTAGAGTGCCTAGGTGACAACTAACCTGGCTGAAATTCTGTTATTGAATTATTCTCAGGACACCAGTACGAAAAATCCATTAACTCCCCAATGGGTGCTTCGCTGTCTTTGAACATATCTCCAGGCTCCCCACTGGGATGTCTCCTGGAAAATCTCAAATCTCTGAAGTTAACACCCAACTTGAGGGCATCAAAATTAGTACAACTCTGCAATAAGGTCTGGATTCAGTACCCATTAGACAATGGATCCAAATGGCCACTTAATGGCACACTAGATTCAATTATGTTACAGGATCTTCATATATATACTGCCAGCAGTCTAGTAAATGGAAAGAGGTCTCTTATGCCCAAGTGTTTACCTTTCTTGGCTCCAACCCCTCTCTCTGTTCTTCTTGTTCCCCAACCCAACTTCTCCTAAACTTTCATCCCTCCACCTAAAAATTCTTCATACACATCAACCCTAACAGGACCGTGCTCTATTAAGCTTCTGAAGATGTAGAGACTACCCACCTTATGCCCAATTCCAAAAAATGAGACTCTTCTCCGGCAGCTGCTCTCAACTACACTGGATTAGGCATGGGCTTCTCATCCTCCCCTGCTGCTCATTTTTCATCCAGGGCAGCCCTTACATCTGGATACATTTATGCATCCCATCTAAATATTATGATCTCTTTACTTGCTTTCTCTTTGACCAGACAAAAGATCATTATAAAAAAAAATGGCCAGATGAATATGGAAGCTGCCTATATTGGTCTTGTTGGATATATATGCTAGGATAACAGACCAGTCACTTCTATCAACAACAAAAGACACTCTTTTTCTACATACAAGACCCATGAAATCCCAGGTGGGAGACAGGAATTGTTAGTAGGCTCTAGCATAAAAATCAAGCTGGTCCCCAGTAATTACAATCCTCATCCAGAGAAAATATGTCTCAATTGCCCAACCTCTAGATACCGGTAAAGTAGGGAAAGTAATCAAATATCCTTGGTCCTTACCTCTTTGACATCACCCCTAATAAATGGCACTAACTTGTCATTTCACCTTTTGCTTCAGACCTTGACCTTGGCTTACCAACTCCTTAATGTCACCTGACCTGGTGGCTTTAAAGATTGCTGGCTATGCATAGCCCCTGGAGCTAACTCACAATTGTCACTTACAGCCTTCCCAATGATACTACCAAGTAACCTTACCTCACCTTTTTCAGCTGCTGTGACTCTGATGTCGCCATGACTCCATACCTTTTCTCTATCCCTCTTTTTGGCATGGCAAACTGTTTTAAGACCTCTGGGACACATTCTGTAGGAACACTAAGCTCCCTAGACTGCAATAGAACCACAACCCTCGATACCTCATCTCTGCTACAATGCCCGCAGCCCAAAACACATCAATCCTTTGTAGCACTCAGGTATGTCATCACCTACCCTCCAGCTGGTCATGACACCCCCATTCTCTTTTCAACATTGGCTTCCCCTCCCCCTTCTTTCTTTCTCTTTATAAGAGCTGGTCTTTGCTATCTTATAGGTTTTTCTTTTCCCACCCTTTATCCCCATGGCTTTGCCCCATATTACTAGATAGAAAAGAAAAAAGAATAGGAGAGAGAGAAAGAGAGAGAGACAGAGAGAAGCAGAGAGAGAACTGAATCTAATCCCTTCCTTGTTTCTTCCTCTGTGAGCATAACTACTACGAAACCACAGCTCACCCCACTGAACAACCAATAGCCACCCACACCATGTTCAGGGCTCTAGCACTTATGTACCCTTGGAAAAGTCCCCAGAGTTCCAAACATCATTCAGTCACAGAAACTAACTGCAGCTGTCAAAACTGTGCCTCTGCTAAAGCATGAGGCAAATCATAGTCAGCTGCTGCCACAGTCAGAAGCAGTCCCACGTCCCCACACCTAGGATTAAAACGAAAGAATATTTTTTCTTTTCATTTTATATCTTTTTTATTAAACTAATAAAATTTATTTTAAAATATACAACTCAGTATTCACATTTATTTTTATTTTGGTAAGTTTGTATTATACATTAGTAATGTTGATATTTAGAATTTTTCAGAAGTATAATAGGGTCTTAGTACCAAAGTTACTTAGGTATCTTAATTATAGTGATAAGTATGCTCAAGAAAGTGCCATCCCAGCAAAGCTATTATTATATGCAGGTTTTGGGACTAGAGGAGAGGTAGACAGGCAAGAGGGGGCATCCTTCCGTCATGCTTGAATAGTCATTTCTCTTATGTCAAACACATTGGTGTTCATATTTGTCTTGTTTTTCCATGTATACCCACTGGAGTATCTGTTGCCATTGTCCTGGAGATTGCGTAAATTTAGAAATTAATTTGGAAATTTTGTTTTGTTTTGTTTTTGTTTTTTTATGAGACAGGGTCTCACTATGTGGCTTTGGTTGTCCTGTAAACCAGGCTGGCCTTGAATTCACAGAGATCTGCCTCCCAAGTGCTAGGCTTAAAGGCATGACCCATTGTGCCCAGTTTAGGAGATATTTTTATATTTTTATAATTTTGAATTTCCTTATCCAAGAACATACTTCATTTTCTGTGTATGCAGATAATATGTTACATCATACAAGAATATATGAAAACATATTCTTATAATGCATTTTTTAAGAAACCAAAAATCCAGAATTCTTACTACAATAAGATGAAACAACAACTATCTCTTTTTTATTAGATATTTTCTTTATTTACATGTAAATTTCTCCTTTCCTAGTTTCCCCTCCAAAAAACAAAGAAACAACCAAAAACAACAAAAACAAACCTCTGTTGCCTCCCCCCTCCCCATGCCTGCCACCCCACCCTCTCCCACTTATTGGCCCTGGCATTCCCCTATAATGGGGCACAGAACCTTCACAGGACAGAGGTCCTCTCCTCCTATTGATGATCGAATTTGCAATCCTCTACTATACACATGCTGCCAGAAAACAACTATCATATCAAACTTGAACAGGGCAACCCAATATGAGGAAAAGAATCCCAAGAACATGCACAAGAACCAGAGACTCACTTGTATCAATCACAAGTCCCATAAAAATACTGCCATAGTTATCTTTCTAGGTCTGGGTTGCTTCACTCAGGATGGATTTTCTAGTTTCATCCATTTGCCTACAAATTTCATGATGTCATTTTTTAAAATGTGGGACATGGTGTAAATGTCCCACATTTTCTTTATCCATTCTTCTGTTGGGAGACATCTAGGTTGTTTTCAGTTTCTGGATATTATAAATAAAGCCACAATGAACATGACTGAGAAACTGTCCCAGTGGTAGGATGGAGTGCCCTTTGGGTATATGCTCAAGAGTGGTATAGCTGGGAATTGTATGTTCATGAGGGAAATTGGTCTGTAATTCTCTTTCTTTGCTGGGTCTTTTGGTAGTTTGGGTATCAGCTTAACTGTGGCATCATAAAATGAATTGGTAATGTCCCTTCTGTTTCTTTTTGTAGAATAATTTGAGAAGTTGTCATTAACTCCTCCTTGAAAGTCTGGTAGAATTCTGAAGTAAAACCATCAGGCCTTGGGCTTTTGTGGGGTGGGGAAGAGGGGTTTTTAATGATTGTCTATTTAAATTGTTTATCTGATCTTGACCAGTGACACCCATGGAGAAAATTACCCAATTGTAAATTTTCCAAGTTAGTAGAGTACAGGTTTTTAAAGTATGTCCCTATAATTCTCTGGATTTCCTGTCTGTTGTTATATCCCTTTTTTCATTTCTAATATAGTTAATTTGATTATTCTCTCTCTTTCTTTTAGCTAATTTGGACAAGGGTTTATCTATTTTGTTGATTTTCTCAAAGAACCAACTCTTTGTTTCATTGATCCTTTGTATTGTCCTTTTTATTCCTAATTTACTAATTACAGCCCTGAGTTTGATTATTTTCTGGCATCTATTCCTTTTGGATACCATGACTTCTTTTTGTTCTAGAGTTTTCTGGTGTGCTGTTAGATTGCTAGTATGAGATAGCTCCATTTTTTTTTTAATGTAGGCCCTTATTGCCATAAACTTTCCTCTAACACGGCTTTCAATGTGTTTCAAAAGCTTGGGCATGCTGTGTACTTATTCATATTCATTGAATTCTAGAAAGTCTTTCATTCCTTTCTTTACTTCTGTTTTTGAAGGGCTCTCTAACAGCCCTGAGCACTGCAAACATGGCACCAACTGATTTTGCTCTTTTCCCTCCCTCTCCCTTGCTAAACCTTTAGATTGCATTCCTTAGGCTAGCCCCCCAGGTCTATATTCCCTTATTTGGCCACCAACTCATTCCTGAGACTGTTTATCAATGTCCAATGATCAAAACATCAAAGTCCAAAAATCAAAATTCATTATTTGGCTTCACTGGCTAACCTGCCTAATCAAGATTTACCAACTCATCCTAACTCAGACTTTCCCTCTTTTTCTCTCTCTCTCTTTAAAAACACTTGCTATCGATCCTCATCTGATCCAGAGGCACCCCCCACCTTGCCTGTCCCTCCAGGGTAATAAATCTCTTTTGTGCTGAGAACTTGGTGTATGGACATATTCTGTGCCTACTCCAAGCTTTCTCTCTCTCTCTCTCTCTCTCTCTCTCTCTCTCTCTCTCTCTCTCTCTCTCTCTCTCACTCACACACACACACACACACACACACACACACACACACATACACACACAAACATTTTTCATTCATTAGAGAGTTGTTCAGTTTCTATGATTTTGTAAGCTTTCTGTTGATTCTGTTGTTGATATCCAGCTTGAATCCATGTGGTAGTTTTATAGGATTCAGGTACTTATGTAATTTTTCTTATATCTATTGAGACTTGCTGAGTTTGTGATCAATTTTAGAAAAGTTCTGTGACGTAGTAAGAAGAAGACATTTTGTGTATGTGTGTGTTTGGGGGGGGAATGCTCTGTATTCATATAGTTTCAAAGATAAAGAACTCAGCTTCTATTTGATGGATTTTCCTATATATGTAACTTGTTTATTCTCCTGAAGTTCTTTTTTTTTTAAGTTCCAGTGGGTTTTTATTGAGATAAATTAACAAAAAGAAATAATCAAGATTTTACAAACCATCTTTTCTGAACTATGTATAAACTCCTTAAAAACTCAGGTCACTAGACATGTACATACACTGTAACATATCCCAAGAAAAACAGACCCTCCCACTGGAACATTTGCCAATTAAACAGAAAGCCAATTTTCCCTTTCCCCAAATGTTTTCAAAATTTTAAGTTCCAACTGTTCAAAGTGGAACTGTTCCCTTGTGAATTAGAATTTTCTTATTCTTTGCTAAACAAAAAAAAATTGTAGTTTTTTTTATATATATAATTTCTTTTGTTTCAAAAAAGGGAAGTGACTTTGTATTTTCCAGGCACCCCTCCCCCAAGAACCACTGGTTAAAATACAGCAGCCCAGGGTGAGAGCCACCATCTTCTCTCCTGTGAGTTCCTAAGCCAGGAGCAGCCAGCTGGGAGACACAGGCCCCAGGAGTCGCAGGGGAGATGCAGAGCAGCAGGAAAAGGATCCTCTCAGCTTCCAAGTGACAGAGGAGGAACAGGGACCTTAGCTGCCCCCATCCCTGCAAGTGGAGGGCCTATCTCCAGGGACTGCCTTGACCCGGAGTCTCCGGTGAGAGCCGCCATCTTCTCTCCTGTGAGTTTCTAAGACCAGAGCAGCCAGCTGGGAGGCTCAGGCCCCACGAATCTCAGGGGTCTTGCAGGGCATCAGGGACAAGACAAGCTCTGGTCAGAGTCACTAAGAACATCTAACACCAAAAATCAAGAGATGGTGAAAGGCAAACGCAAGAATCCTACCAACAGAAACCAAGACTACTTGGCTTCATCAGAACCTAGTACTCCCATTACAGCAAGTCCTGGATATCCCAAAACACCGGAAAAGCAAGAATTGGATCTAAAATCATATCTCACAATGCTGGTAGAGGAACTTAAGAAGGACACGAATAACTCCCTTAAAGAAATACAGGAGAATACAAGTAAATAAGTAGAAACACTTAAAGAGCAAACTTAAAAATCCCTTAAGGAATTGCAGAAAAACACAAACAAGCAGGTAAAGGAATTGAGTAAAACCATCCAG
>NW_022196913.1:25256969-25259335 GCF_008632895.1 Mastomys coucha
AGAAAGGACCAATGGAGCTGAGGGATTTGCAGCCCCTTAGGACGAACAACAATATGAACTAAGTAGTATTCTCAGAGCTCCCAGGGTCTCAACCACCAACCAAAGACTGCACATGGAGGGGTCTCATTGTTCAGGCAGCATGTGTATAGTAGAGGATTGCAAATTCAATCATCAATAGGAGGAGAGGAGCTCGGCCCTGTGAAAGTTCTGTGCCCCAGTGTAGGGGAATGTCAGGGCCAGAAAGTGGGAGAGGGTGGGGTGGCAGGCATGGGGAAATGGGAGGCAACAAGGGTTTGTTTTGTTTGTTTCTTTGTTTTTTGGAGGGGAAACTGGGAATGGAGAAATTTACATGTAAATAAAAAAATTTAAAAAATGAAAAATAAAAATACAGCAGCCCGAATCTTACTAACCCAGGCCCACCCCTCCCATCCCCTGCCCAACTCTGTCTACTGGAGATTTAAATATACTTCTGTTGCAGTCTGTCAGCTGTGGAGGGACAGAGTCCAGGCCAGGCTAGCTCCCTCTGACCTCATATCTGTTACAACCCTTGGACACTTAACTTTTCATCCCAAAGATGAGTTTTTTTTCATTACAGAAGAAAATAGATTTGCTTTGGGAGTTTTAAAAATATATATATATATATATATATATAGTAGAACTACAAACTCACCAAAGTCCTCATAAATTCATCCAAAATTTGGCTTACTTGACCTCCCATGAGGCCAACAATTTTGCCTCACAAAGATATTTGGCAAGAAAATCATTCCACAGTAACAATGTTAAAGATGCACAGAAAGTTGAGGGAAAAAAAGAATCCAATTAAAATAACATGGCTTAATTCCCACAAACTTATTTCATCTTTTTTTTACACATCTAAAGGTCAGGAGTATGGCTAAAGGCAGTTTCCCATGAGGTTATGAGCTTCCAAAGTGTTTCTAAACCCCTCCCTTTTGGGACACAGTACCCTCCCCTCTCACTCTTATTAAAAAAAAAAAAAACTGAACCAAGTGATCAGAATGAGATGTTTTGTTTCCAACACATCATTCAAAGCTCTGTTCTCACTGAGCACTATGGCATCCAGCACAAAGCAGCTGGCCAAGGAAAGACACCCTCATCTCATTCTGAAAACAGTGTGACATCTGCTCACCCCACCCCACCCACTCTACCCCACCCCACCAACCCACTCCACCCACCCACCCACCCTATCCCACCCTACCCCACCCCACTGGGCCAACCATTTGTTAAAATGCTAGTACCCATTTGGAAATAATGTAGAACTACTTAGGTGTTTCCTTTCCAGGAAAAACATTTTATAGTAAACGTCTTCCATTCCTGAGAAAGTTTCCTTCATGTTCAGAATATTAAGAGAGACAAAAAACAGACCCTGATGCAATAAGGTGTGTAATAGTCTATAGCTTATTACACAACTACATGACCAGAGGCTAAAAGCATTGAGGTGGATATTAAAAATAGGACATAGTTTTTAATCCAAATGAACTACTGGAAAAAAAAAACATAACCATTACTTTAAAAATAAGAACCTGAAAGACAATTTCCAATAGTAGCAATACTCCTTATAAAGAGGAATTTTAAAAGGGAAAAAAAAGAAAAAAGATACCAGGCTTTGACCCGGTCGGTAGGGCATCTCCCCATTAACAGGTCAAGTGAGCTAAGCATCACCCCACCACTGCCTCTCCAGACGGTGATCTACGGGTGCCCAGCTAGTCCAAGTGCCACAACTCAGCAGAGGCTGTACTTCAGAATACTCTCCATGTGGAGTCTGTGCTTTATGAAGGACTCATAGGCACGGGGCACCTGGCAGAGCAGGCCAGGGTTGGCAAGAGACTGCACTCTGTTGAATCACCCACATGCCCTCTGGTGAGATAGCAGATTGCATTTACATTCCTTTCCTGCTGATGTTCTACATGGAGATCCCTCATCTTACCCAAGGCAGGAAAAAAGAGAGCTGCATCAGTACAAGGACAAGATCTGTTGGTCAAGATAGATTTTTTTTTAAGACTTCACTCCCACGCTCCCCCCAAAAAGAGACTTCCTTAATTTGGTTGATGTTTTGTAGCCAACACTGACTGGACTTGCCTTTGGGGGTTTGTACCGTGCAGCTCCTGCTACACTTGTTACAGAGTCAGGGTTATATATCATAAGGAGGCATCTCTAGGATTTTGGTACCCAAGGAATTTGGGATAAGTCACATAGAGTTTTGCTTTAGAACTAGGCAAAGTAAAAAAGCAACTTTGAATAACTGACTCCTTTTTTGAGGTGAGTTAAGCGTGGAAGCATACACATGACATACCTTGTCATAGTTTTAAGGTTTCAAAGTGATGGAATATGAAAATCAAAAAATTTTT
>NW_022196913.1:25259345-25280548 GCF_008632895.1 Mastomys coucha
TCACTGGTTTTGATTCATCTCACTCCTTTTGCCTGGAGATCAGACCAAACATCAAGCATGTTGGGAGGGGCACAATTTAAAGCAGCACTACCCACCTAAAGCATCTACCAGCAATTTACAACGCAAAACAGCAAAACGACAGACAGCAACTCTTACTGCGGCACTGAGAATGGCAAGCAGCTTTCTGCAGCATGGAAGTTAACAGCTCTCAGGGGTTGCCCATTCCTGCAAAAATGTATGTATCAAGGTGGGCAGGGGGCGTTCATTCACACACTACAGGAGGTGACCGCAGATAACTAAGCTCCACGACTGCCAAGCCCGCCAAGCCCTCCGAGGCTGTACTGGCTGGTCCGGTGAAGTACAAATCCATGCTTCACACACTCTGCTCTAAGACTGCACTCATTACACTTCTCATACTCCAAGGAAGATTTGAGGAACTTGGGAAGTTTGGGACAGGAGAGCCAAATCACAGAGCTTCTCAGAGCCCTCGGGGACCACAGCCTTCGAAGCTCCCTTGCCGTCTGTTAAGAACCGCTGCATGGTGCATTACAAGAGCAGTGTGGTGGCACACGCGCACCCTGGGCTTCTGGGCCCTTTTCCAACACGGGGCCTGCAGAAGTCTGCTTCCTACAATTAGAGGCTAAAACACTTTTTAGATTTAGTATTGTGTAGCCCGCACAGTCGTCTCACCAGCAAGAAGACACACAGACACTAGGATCCTTCTGCAGCAAGCATTTATTGCATCATGAAGAGGAAGACCCCGAGCCAATAATCGGCACTGCTTATATACACCACAGCGCGGCATGTCCGCCCATGATTGGCTGTTTGCTCATCACCCCATGTGACGCCCCGGGATGGGCCGTGACTTGGCGCCTTTTCACTCTACGCACATGCGCAAACAGTTGTTTACCAGGAGTCGACAGCAGATGTAGGCGCCATCTTGTCAAGGCAAATGCTTCTCCAGCTCTACTGCTCTCCACAGTGTTGCAGAAAACTGAGCCCCTCTCATCTTTAGCTGCTTCCATAATCACTCTAAGCCCTTAATCCCAGCAACCTTCATCCAATATATATATATATATATATATATATACATATGTATATATGTATATATGTATATATTTGCATATATATTTATGAACCCAGAAAAAAACTTATTTTCAAAGTTTATACAAGTACACACATCCAATTTTCTATGGGTTGCGCTTTGCCACAGAGGAAAGAGGGGCAAGTTTCCGACAAGTTTTTACACCCAGTGCCTCGCTGCTCATCGAAGTGTGTGAGCCAGCATAATGTTCTGCTGAAGAGCTCAGAGGCTTGTCATCTGGCTCCCGCAGTGAGAGGCTGCTCTTTCCTTTGGGAGCGACGATGGTGCATCTACTCAGCCCAGAAGAAAATTTTACTTGGATTTTTTTTTCAATACATGTACTTACAATGTGGATGGACTTCAGTTGTGAATCAATTCCTCCACATAAAGACAAGGAAAATGGCGCTACCATCGCTAGTCCACCTTCCAGCCCTGGGTGTGAGTACTGATAGAACAGGAAGTGAGACTTCAATATGACTTTGAAAAGTTTGATGTTTGAAAGAGACACCTGTGCAGCTAACAAAGCATGAGCACGGCCAGAACAGAAAACCCTGTTATCATGGGTCTGTCGAGTCAGAACAGCCAGCTGAGGGGCCCTGTGAAGGCCAGTGCTGGCCCTGGAGGAGAGGGCACACAGCCAATGAACCAGCTGAAGAATATCAGCACAATCAATAACGGTACTCAACAGCAAGCACAGAGCATGGCCGCCACTATCAAACCTGGTGATGACTAGAAAAAGACTTTATAACTCCCTCCAGAGGATCTAAGAATCAAACTTCGGATGTGACCTCCACAAAAGGAAATGAGTTTGAAGATTACTGTTTGAAACGAGAGTTACTAGTGGGAATTTTTGAAATGGCTGGGGAAAGACATTTCCTCTTCAGGAGGAGAGCATTCCCATTGCTTTATCTGGTAGGGAGATCTTAGCTAGAGCAAAAAATGGGACAGGCAAAAGCCGTGCCTACCTCATCCCCTTACTTGAACGGCTGGACCAGAAGCAGGACAATATTCAAGCAATGATGATTGTTCCCACTAGAGAACTTGCTCTACAGGTCAGTCAGATTTTGCATCCAGGTCAGCAAACATATGGGAGGGGCCAAAGGGATGGCAACCACTGGCGGAACCAATTTACGGGATAACATAATGAGGCTTGGTGATACAGTGCATGTTGTGATTGCTGTCCCTGGCAGAATCCTGGATCTTATCAAGAAAGGAGTAGCAAAGGCTGATCATGTCCTGATGATAGTATTGGATGAGGCAGATAAGTTGTTGTCACGAGATTTTGCGCAGATAATGGAAGGTATTATTCTGACACTACCTAAAAATAGGCAGATTTTACTATATTCCACTACTTTTGCTCTTAGTGTACAAAAGTTTATGAATTCCCATCTGCAAAAACCCTACAAGATAAACCTGGTGGAGGCACTCACTCTGAAAGGAGTAACCCAGTACTACGCATATGTAACAGAGAGCCAAAAAATGCACTGCCTCAATAGGCTTTTCTCCAGGCTTCGGGTAAACCAGTCAATCATTTTCTGCAGCTCTTCTCAGAGAGTTGAATTACGGGGTTACTCTTGCTCCTATATCCATGTTAAAATGAGGCAGGAACATCAAAACTGTGCCTTTCATGATTTCAGAAGGGGCTTATGCTGCAACCTTGTTTGCACTCACCTGCTTACCCGGGGTATTGATATACAAGCTGTGAATGTGGTAATAAACTTTGACTTTCCCAAAGCTGGCAGAAACCTATCTTCATTGTATTGGAACATCAGGTCACTTTGGTTGTCTTGGCTTAGCCATCAACTTGATCACATATGATGACCCCTTCAACCTGAAGAGTACTGAGGAGCAGCTGGGAACAGAGATCAAACCCATCCCAAGCAACACTGACAAGAGCCTGTATGTGACAGAATATCCCAGCAAGCCTGCAGAAGATGAGAAACCTTACCAAGCACACTTTGAAAACCTACAGAAGGCTCCTTGGATCTGTGACACATCATTTTTTGGGGGGAAGGGGTGCTCTTCTCTTTGTGGGTTTTTTCATCTTTATTTTGGAACTATGAAGAGTTATATAAGAGCTCAGATATTTTTCTTTTTTTAACTGAGGAAAAATTGAAAAGAAGAAATAGACCTTTTTTGTTCCACTTGTTTGCACTGAGTGCTGACTGAACATTTGTTGCACTAACTCCTGGTTTGTAAAAATGTTTTCTGGGGAAAATGGACAAGGAAGGAAAGAAAAGAAGGGGAGAAACCTTAAAAAAGAGAAGAATGTTGGTGAACACATGCACCTGTCTACAATTCTCCAGTAGCTGACTCTCCTGCATTTCAACTTCGCCCTGATGATTCATCCATTTCTTAAGTCTTTTGAAGTTCTTAGTGCTCTTTTTGTGCTATATATTTAGTGTATTAACTATGATATGTCATGGGAAGTTTCTTTTCTGAGATTGTCTACTTAGTGTGCCGTGCTTCTTATATGTGTATGCGTGTGTCTCCTTGGATTTTAATAGCTGAGTAAGACTCCATTGTGTAAACGTACCACATTTGTTTTATCCATTCCTCAGCGGAGGGACATCTAGGTTATTTCCAGTTTCTGGCTATTGTGAATAAAGCTGCTATGAGGATAGTTGAGCGTCCTGGTGGTACAGTGGAATATCCTTTCAGTATATGCCTAGGAGTGCTTCATTGCTTGATGGTAAGCACATCTATGCTACTGCTATCACTGTTGCTTTTGTTCTTCGATGCCATCAGAACCAGCTTCTTCAGTGTTCAATATTGACTACAGTCCAAAAACCCTGCAGGTCTTTGATACTAAGTCAAGGTTGCCAGTGCATCTGCCCTTGTGAACTGAGCAGATCCTGTGTTCTCAGCCATTTCTAGACTACCCATACCATACTGCAAGTCATATGTAAGCCAATATAATAAAAAAACATTTGTAATACATATTAATTCTATCCCTTCTGTTCCCTCTCTAAAGTTCCCTAATTTAAAAAGGAAGCAACACTATGAAACTCCTTCTACAAATTCTGAATTACTCTGTGTATTAGTAACTTTTTTCTGAAGCAATAATGTGATACTATCACAGAGGCAACTTGTAGATTTAAGAGGTTATTTAGTCTTAAAGTTTCAGAGGGAGAGTCCATAATAGTGAGGAAGAAATGGCAGCAGACACAGACCAGGAAGCTGAGAAATATCTTCAACCACAAATCCAAGGCAGAGAAAGAAAACTGGAATCAGACAAAGCTATGAAAAATTAAAGCCCACAACTATTGGTGTACTTCCTCCAGCAAGCCTCCACCTCATAAAGGTTTTTAAATATCCCCAAAGAGCACCACTAACTGGGGACCAAGTGTTCAAATACCTGAGTTAATGGGAAACATTTCCCATTCAGTCCATCATTCTCATAACAAAAATAATACATAATAAAAAAAGAAACTATAAACAAATTTCCTAAGGAAAACAAACTAAAAAACACTTAATAAAATTATTGGAAAACGGAGCAGTGTGAAGAAGCAGCGAGGATGACCCCCGGACGGACCAAGCCCGCTCGCCACTGTATACCCGCATTCAGCGCCGACGTCCTCTGTCACCGCCATGCCCAAAAGAAAGGCTGAAGGGGATGCTAAAGGAGACAAAGCCAAGGTGAAGGACGAGCCACAGAGAAGATCTGCAAGATTGTCTGCTAAACCTGCTCCTCTAAAGCCAGAACCCAAGCCTAAAAAGGCCCCTGCAAAGAAGGGAGAGAAGGTACCCAAGGGGAAGAAGGGGAAAGCCGACGCTGGTAAGGATGCGAATAACCCTGCAGAGAATGGAGATGCCAAAACAGACCAGGCACAGAAAGCTGAAGGTGCTGGAGATGCTAAGTGACGTGTGTGCGTTTTTGATAACTGTACTTCTGGTCACTGTACAGTTTGAAATACTATTTTTTATCAAGTTTTATAAAAATGCAGAATTTTGTTTTACTTTTTTTTTTTTAAGCTATATTGTTAGCACACAGAACACTTCAATATTGGGGGGGGAGGATCATGTGTCACTAACGAAATATCTCCTATGCTGAATTGAGGACAGAAAACCTCTTTCCCTGGTAATTCCTAAAGGTTCCTGTTGGCTCCCAGGAGAGAAATCCTGGTCTTGATATAGGTGGCCACCAAGGTGCAAAATGGCTTGTGGTCTGGGAAAACTGAATTCATTTTTATATTCTCTTCCCCCTGTGCCATCAACATAGACTTAATTCCCTTAAAACCAGAGATCTGTTGGAACCTGGCCCCCAAAATTGGTTTTTCAGTGTATTGGGTGATGTGGACTTTGCAGTGGCTTCATGGAGTGTTCTCAGAAGAGAGCTGGTTCCTTTTATAAAAGATTGTGGATCTTCAGATTGATAATTCTGCCATATTCATTTCCTGAAAGTCAGGGTCAGCTTGTGAAAAGTTGTTAAACAACATCCTTAATGTGAAATGTCCACCCTCACTCTAAGCTACTTCCCCTTTTCAAAGCATTGAATGGAGACTTCATTGGGTTTTATAGTGGCTTTCTGATTTTGGTAGTCTATACAAGAAGGGAATTTGGAAGTTCTTGTATATTGTTGATTGTCTGCCCATGTCCTGCCTGAAATACCATGATTGTTTATGAAAAGTATCTTTAATAAAGCTGGTTACAGTTAGGCTTGGAAAAAAAAATTATTGGAAAACAACTTAACCAAGCCGGGCACTGGTGGCACATGCCTTTTATCCCAGCACTTAGGAGGCAAAGGCAAGAGGATTTCTGAGTTCGAGGCCAGCCTGGTGTACAGAGTGAGTGGCAGGACAGACAGGGCTACACAGAGAAACCCCGTCTCGAAAAAAAAAAAAAAACTTAACCAAAAGAGAGAAAGGGTACAAATTAATAAAGTTGGAGATATAAAAAAAGGACTCATACACATAGAAAATTTGGAAGGCATTATAAGGACATACTGTAAAAGTCTGGATTCCACTAAACTGGAAAATCTAAAAGAAACGGGTACATTTCTTTACATATATGACCTATCAAAGTTAAATCAAGATTAAACACACAACTGAAACAGTCCTATAAACAGCAGAGAACTGAAAACAATAATTAAAATCTCAATAGAAAAAATTCAGGGCCAAATGGACTCAGCACAGAATTCTATCAGATCTTTAAAGAACTAATGCCAAATCTCTTCAAGTTATTCTGCAAAATAGAAATTGAAAGAGCATTTCCAAATTCTTTTTCCCCTTTTTTATTTGTTCTTCTCTTATACAACATATTCCAATCACTTCACCCCCTCCCTCCACTCTTCCCAATCTCCCCCACCGCTTCTTCCCCAGACTCACTGCTCCTTCAGAAAAGGGCAGGCCTTCTAGGGATATTAACTGAACATATATCAAGATGCAATAAGACTAGGAACAAACCCTCATATCAAGGCTGGATAAGGCAACCCAATAGGAAGAAAACATTCCCAAGAGCAGGCAAAAGAGCCATGGATACCCCAGCTCTTGTAGGGATTAGAGTAGCAGAATAGACTCCATTTTGTTTTTAAGACTCCATTCTAAGTTAACTTGCTCTTAGAGAGGCTGAGAAAAAATCAGGAAATGTCCCTGGCCATTGCAAAATTGGCACAGCTGCTACAGCTGGCTGATAACAGAGTGGGCTAAGAAAACGTAAGTCGTTCCCAGGTTAAGATGTTCCCTTTTGATGTATGCTCCCTCCCTATGGTTTTACCAAACATAACCCTCACAGGAGTGTTCCCCCTCCCCTTCGGCCAAGAGCAGCGCACACAGGCATCCAGGGCCTCTATAAAGTCTAAGGCTGGGGCCTTCTGTGGCCCTAACCAAGCTCTCCTTGAGTGTGGAGGTGAGTTCTCGGAGAGCAGGGCTCCACACCTGGACAGACAGGGCATGAGAGGCTCCAAGTGGGCAGGTATATCCCTCACCAGACCTTGGAACAGGCTCCTAGTCACTAATTTTGCACAGTAAATGGCTACTCCTCTTAGGAGGAGAAGTGCTCGCTCCCTGACTGAACATATGTAGTCTCTGAGTTGTGAAGAGAGGGTCTCCACTGACACTATCCTGCCACACTCAGCCCACTGAAGCAACAACCACTCCCTTCTATGAGCCTTAGAGCACTCAGTGCAGTCACCTACCCAAAGCTCTTGAAGGTTCTTTTCACCACAGACAGAGGCCAAGAAACGGGTTCCTGGTCCCATGAGGAACCACACACACACTGGGACTTCAACACAGCTGAAGGTAAGGGGCATCTCCAGATCTACCTCCAGGCTCTGTCAGCAGGTCTCAACAATAATTTGGCCAAGGTTTAGATACGATGTTAGGCAGCGAACTGATGAAAGTCCAGTGGCATTTCTTGAACAGGTCATGGAGGCTTTTCACCACTACAGACTAATAGATTCTGAGAAGACAGAGAATTCTAACATGGTAGCCCTGACTTTCATCAATCAGTCAACACTGGACATTAGGAAAAAGTTACAGAAGTGAGAAAGATTAAGAGAAAAGTTGTTGAGGGACCTAGTGAAAGTTGCAGAGAAGGCATACAATAACAGAGAAAGTGCAGAAGGAAAGCAGATTAAGACAGGAAAGACATGGAATAGAGATTTGGCCAGAGTCCTTCTAGCTAACACAGCCTTGGATCCAGGAGGAAGGAAATGCCAAGCTTCAGATTGCTGGAGGAGGGTTAGATAAAGAGGTCTTGACCCAAACACTAGCACCATGGAAATGGCCAGAGGTTTATTTATCAAAGAAACTAGACCCAGTGGCAGCAAAATGGGCACTGTGCTTGCGTATTATCACAGCCCTAGCACTGTTGGTTAAAGATGCAAATAAATTAACTTTGAAACAGAATTTGATCGTGGCTACCCCTCATGCAATTGAAGGGGTACTCAAGCAGCCTCTTGATTGATGGCTCAGTAATGCCTGCATGACTCATTATCAGACTCTACTAATCAACCCTGGCTGTGTTATTTTCCAGCAGCCTGTTTTCCTGAACCCTGCAACTCTCCTACCCAACCCTGACTTGGACTGTCCACTCCACTAATGTGGCAAGGTTCTGGCCCAGGGACACAGTACCTGGCCTAACTTGAAAAATTCTCCTTTGCTGGAAGCAGAGCGCACCTGGTTTATGAAAGGGAGCCCTTTCATCCATGAGGGTCAGAGGAAAGCAGAGGCAGCGGTGACTACAGAAACAGAGGTAATCTGGACTCAATTTCCTTCTCCATGGGCTGAGTTAATACCATTAATACAGGCCCTCATCATGAGAAAAGGACTGGCTATTAACATCTACAAGGACAGTTGGGAATGCAGCCACTTATGTTCATGGAGCCATTTACCAGGAACGAGGGCTCCTAACAGCAGAAGGAAGAACTACCAAAAACAAAGATGAAATTCTACAACTCCTTAAAGCCCTCCAGCTGCCTAACTAAAACTGGCTATCATTCATTGCCCAGGGTGCCAAAAAGGAATCACATCAGTGGCAAAGGCAACAACCTGGCTGACGAGGCAGCTAGAGAGATAGCCTTATAGGAAACAACCATCTCTGTATTGGCCACTGACCTAACTGAACCATCCAGAGCAACCGATTTATACAGAAGAGGAAATTAAATGTGCTAAAAACCAGCCCATAAGTCAATGTCTAGAGGACTGGGGACAATTGACTGAAGGTAAGCTAAGAGACCTGGACGTCAGATGAATGGCAGATGTAGTCAGACAATCTGAAGTAACTTTCAAGGATATACAGAACACTCTTGAGGATATAGTGACAAACTGTAAAGCTTGTCAGTTGACCAATACTCCTAGCAAGCCCAAACATTCAAGTTCCCAATTGTGAGGTAAGAGACCTGGGACCTATTGGGAAATTGATTTTACAGAGGTCAAATCAGGAAGGCACAGCTACAAGGATCTGCTGGTATTGGTGGACATTTTCTCTGAATGGACAGAAAAGTTCCCAACCAAGGCTGAGACAGCAAATATAGTAGCCAAGAAATTGCTGCAGGATATCTTACCCAGGTATGGATTTCCTCATATGATAGGATCAGATAATGGAGCAGCATTTGTGTCCAAGGTAAGTTGGATTGTAGCAAAGTTTATTGAGGCAAATTGGAAATTGTATTGTGCATACATACAGACCACAAAGTCTCAAGGCAGGTAGAAAGAATTGATAGAACACTAAAAGAGATCTTAACTAAGACTTAGAAACTGGTAGAGACTGGGTGATGCTCCTTCCCTTTGCCTTATATCAGGTAAGGAATTCTCCTCACTAGATGAGATGAACCCCCTTTGAAATTATGTATGGTGTCCCAGCCCCATTGAACTCAGCCTCCAGGTGGCAGCCATTGCAGAACTGGAAGATGATGATTTAATATTTAGGGTCAGAGCTACCCCTTGGGCTCATAAACATGTTTGGCTTAAGTTATGTGCTTTTTATGAAGCAGGCCCAGTTCTACAACTACACAAGTTTCAACCAGGAGACTGGGCCTATGTGAGATTTCACCAAGGCGCACTTGAACCCAGGTGGAAAGGACCTTACATCATCCTGTTGACCATAGCAACTGCCATCAAAGTAGATGGCATCACCACCTGGGTGCACAACACTTATGCCAGATCTGCTAATTCACTCTCCCTCAAAAGAAGCCTACCTGACTCCAGCTGTACTGGAATGGAGGGTACAAAAGGACACCAACCCCCTCAAGTTAAAATTGACTCAGTCTTAATACTGAGTCTGTAGTCCCTGCTAACTGTGTGTATTGCAATCCCTAACCAATACCAGCCTTTTGACTTAATTTGGGTGATTGAAAATCCTGAGACTGGCTATCACACAATCACCAGATCCCCTCTGGTAATGAGGTCTTCCTTTCAACAAATTAGGGTAAATAATTCAGACCTCAAGGAGTCCAAGGAGGGGGGAATGTAGGGATTATAACAGCAGAATAAACTCCATTTTGTTTTTAAGACTCCATTCTAAGTTAACTTGCCCTTAGAGAGGAATGGCCCCCACCCTTGATGTCTGAGAAAAACCATATGAACATCTCATGAAACAAGGAAAGGAACTTTGACAAAATGCAGCATCCCTTCATGATAAAAGTCCTGGAAAGACTAGGGATACTTGCCAGACAGTGGTGGCACACACCTTTAGTCCCAGCACTTGGGAGGCAGAGGCAGGTGGATTTCTAAGTTCGAGGCCAGCCTGGTCTACAGAGTGAGTTTCAGGACAGCCAAGGCTACACAGAGAAACCCTGTCTCAAAAAACCAAAAAAAAAAAAAAAAAAAAAAAAAAAAAAAAAAAAAAAAAAAAAGACTAGGGATACAAAGGTCATATCTCCATATAATGAAGGTGCTTTACAGCAAGCCCACATCCAACACCTAAATAAAGAGAAACTCACAGCATTTCCAGTAAAAGTCAATGACAAGACAGGATACCACATTCTCCATACCTGGACAGTATCGTGCTTGAAGTCTCTGCTAGACCAGTAAGACAACTGAAGGAGATAAAGCAGTTGCAAACAGGAAAGAGAGGAGTCAAAGCATACTTGCAGATGATATGATTCTATACATAAAATACCCTAAAGACTCCAGCAGGAAACTTTCACAGGTAATAAACACTTTCACCAAAGTATCAGGTTACAAAATTAACACAGAGAATACAGTATTCTTCCTCTATACAAATGACAAACATACTAAGAAACAAATCATGAAAGCAAGCCTTTCATAATAGCCTCAAAAAAAAAACTATATAGACAATGTTTTTAAAAAGTGAAATAACTTGGGATAACTGTAACAAAACAAATCAAATAAAAATTTTAGTATGCTGAAGAAAGAAATTGAAGAAGACACCAAAGGATGGAAAGACTTTTCATGTTCATGGATTGGTAGGACTAATATCATGAAAACATCCATACTACCAAAGTTCTAATATAATCCTTCAAAGAAGTTACAGCCGTAAGCTTACACTTCACGAGGAAACACATGCACAACAAAAACAAAAGCAAAAATCACAACAGTCAAAATAATACTGAATTAAAAAATAATTGCCAAAAGAATTACCATCCCATATATATTTCAAGTGGAACCACAGGTCCAATAATAATAATAATAATAATAATAATAATAATAATAATAATAATGTATTGTATTGGCATGATAAAACACATTGATCAATGGAATTGAATTGAAGATCCATACATAACTCTTGGCACATAGAGAAACCTGATTTTTTTTTTACAAAGAAACCAAAGTACATATTGAATAAAAGACACTATCTTCAACCTGTCAAACTAGAGAAAAAATAGATACATGTCTATCAGCCTGCACAAAACTCAAGTGCAAATGTATCAAGTACAGATAATTAGAATCTGATAAAAGAAAAAATAGAAAGTAGAGAATAGGCTTGAATTCATTGGCACAGGAAAGGGCTCTCTGTACAGGACTCTAGTAGTGCAGGAGTCCTTATGCATTATACAACAATGGGTTAGTATCTAAAATACACGAAGAACTTAAAAAAGACTGAACATCAATAACATATAAGTCACCTTACAAAAACAGTATACAACTAAACAGAGTTCTCAAAAAGTAAAACACAAATGGCTGAGAAACAGTTTTATGTATGTCTGACATGCTTAGCCATCAGGAAAATGAAAATGAAAACTTCTTTGAGATTTCATCTCACCCCAGTCAGAATGACCAAAATTAATTACATATTATACTCTGGCAAGGATATAGGGAAAGTGGAACACTTACGCATTGCTAACAAGAGTAATATAGAAGCTACCAAAGTATTCACTTATA
This sequence comes from Mastomys coucha, assembly GCF_008632895.1. Classification (NCBI taxonomy): domain Eukaryota; kingdom Metazoa; phylum Chordata; class Mammalia; order Rodentia; family Muridae; genus Mastomys; species Mastomys coucha. The sequence goes on from NW_022196913.1 coordinate 25,271,214, forward strand.
TAAAAGGGATTTAAATGAAGTTACCATATAATTGGGGAGGCAGGGCCACACACAACTAGACATTGCTACCAAATAAAACTTCCAATATCAAGTAGGGGTTACATCCTTATAAGCCACTGACTAAAGTGTTCCCAGATATAATCCCTCCAAATATTACAAGCTATTGCCAATTCTATTACTTACTCTCCACAGCCTGGTAGGGACTTCCTAATACTGAAGACATGACATATTTAGGTCATAGAACATGGAGAAATTGAGCTGGCACTCAACCGGAAGCTTTGCCCCAACTGACTAGCAGGCACAATGCTGAAAAGTACTATGTACATTACTAAAGTAGAAACGTAATTAACAGTTTTAACCAGCCAAGAAGCCAGTGAGCTCCAATAGCAACCAGTCTTTAGGATTCAGGATATCCACTGGTGCAGTAGTAGCACAAGTGTTATGGAAGTAACCAATCACTTCTCGATTAGATTTAAAGCTCTCTCACTCCATGAGATAAAGCCTATACCTGACACTGTTAGAGACCAAGACCTGAGTGTAAATGTGCTATGGGCTGTAGGGGAAATTTTACTATGACAATTCTGTTAAACAGCAACACTATTACTGTTAACAATGTGTTTCTATATCTACAAAACAGTGTACCACTCAACCCTCCTCGCAGAAGCTTCTGCTTGCATTAACAGTGACTAAGAGACACATCCACAACTAAACAACAGACAGAGAGTAAGTGATTTTGGAACACTCAGCCATAGATGAGATGTCTTCATGAAATTCCTCCCCTCAAAGCTCAGGGAACTATGAGAAAGAGGCAGAGGAAAGATTGTAAGAGCTAGAAATGTTGGATGACTCTAAGGAAACAGCATCTTACACCCACAAGACTTATCTGCGTATAAATTCACAAAAACTGTGGGAGCATGCATAGACCTGCACCAGTTTGGGTCAGACAAAATCTCAACACAAAGGAATGGATGTGGGCAGAAAGTTTCAGTCCTAGCCATGAAATTGTTTGAAATTGATAGCTACTGGGAAAGGAAAAGTGAGTTTGCTTCAGTGATTAACATTGGGTATATCAATCCATTCTAAAGTAGCTCTCAAGGTCAGGAAAACTGGGCCAACACAAAATGAACTCCTTGTGTGATGTGTGCTTGTCTTCTGTTGAAACTGTCCTGCAGTTTCACGAACCAAGTGAGAAAGGAGACCTGAAACACAGAGGTCAAGAACAAAACGACACAAAGCCAAGTTGAGAGTTTTCAGTCAAGGCTTGCCTTTCCTTTTGGGGTTCAGCATTTATATACAAGAAAGTAAAACTGAATCTCTAGGTTACAATGACATTTGAAGAACATAAGCAATGCGGGAGGAGTCAGGAAGAGTCCGAACAGAGTCAAAGGGGAAGTCCAAGGGAAGCTGGGTTGCTGGGTGGCCACCCAGGGCAGATCTCAACTCTGGGGAGTGGCCGGAGGCGTGGCCCATGGTTGGAGAGGAGGTCAACAACAGACGTCCTCAGGCTGCAGACATACTTTCCTCTGGTGGAACTCAGAGAAGTGAGCCTTTGTTTTAGGCAGAAGGGAGGAACCCAACATTCTGCTTTAATTTTGTTTTGTTGATTTCTTTTTGTAAATTTTTATTGAGTTTTTGTGAATTTCACAACATGCTTCCCAATCCCACTCATATTCCCAACCTTCCATATCTGTCCTCCCTCTCTGCAACCTCCTCTCTAAAAGAAAGGAGAACAAGAAAAGAAGAGAGGGGAGAGAGAGAGAGAGAAAGGAAAAAGGAAGAAAGAAAGAGAGAGAAAAGAAAGTAGGAAGGAAGGAAAGGAAAGAAGGAAAGAAAGGAAGAAGGAAAGAGAAAAAGAATAATAAAAGAAAAAGAAAAAAATCTTACTGTGAAAGCTTCAGTATGTCATGGTATATATCCTTTTTCCCAAACAGTTTTTCTTGCAAATATTCATTGCAATGAGTTATTGGTCTAGTTCAAGGCTTCTGACTTCTGATACATTGTCAATACTAGATCCTCACTGGGACTCCTCTCAAATATCCTGTATCATGGACATCTTGTAGCTTTGAATATGGAGGACCAGCCCCTTCACAAGCTTCAGCAGTTCACAGATGAGGTAGATATTAGTGTGGGATAACTCAAAGCCCTGGATCTGGGCCTGGGTGGTAGATGAGTTGGTCAACCTAAAGGCTCTTCCATGTTCTTGCCACTATTAGGTCCATTTCTGTGGCACCTGTGCCACCTAAGCTAGCTCTCCAGCACTGCCCAGTGAGGGACAAGGGCAGATCTTCCAGTCTCAAGCTTTTGGGTCTGGCACTCCTATACCTGTGATACTAAGGCCAGTTGTACAGTGCTGCCCAGGTAAGGTGCAAGGCCCACTCTCCTGAGTGCTATAGCTGGTGAGGGGTGGTACAAGCTTACCAGCTCTCATGTCCTCAGGGACAACTATCCCATGCTGTTCAGGCAAGGAGTATGGCCAGCTCACCCATGCCCTCAGCACAAGGGCCAGATAAGGTTCAGGTGCCACTGTTCTGAGTGCTGCAGTGGACAAAAACAGGGCTAAGACTCCTGCTCTTATACCTTTGGGGCCTAGGCTATAGGTGAGGTTTTATTTTTTTAAGAGAGAGAAAGAACATAATGTTGTATATGTGAGGAGTGGGAGGATCTGGGGAAGTTGGGATTTAAAAAAAAAGAAATGTGATAGAAATATATTGCATGAAAATTTTTTAAATAAATATTTTTAAAATCACAAAAAACTGTCAAAACTTTCAAAACATATTAAGATTATGTGCCATGACAAGTTGGTTTCAATCCACAGATGTAAATCTCAATATAATAAAGGATATATAATATATATATATACATATATCATAATAAAGGATATTTGCATCAATATAGTATATAGTAAATATTATATCAAATGGAGAAAAACTGACAGTATTTCATGGAATAAAACTAGAATGTCCACTCTTTACACTGTTAATCAATATACTACTTTAAGACTTACCAAGGGCAATAAGTCAAAAAATAAATAAATAAAAATGATACAAAAAAGAAGTGTTACTTTTCTCAATTTTGTGACCAAATATCTTGTAAGAATCAGCTTCATGGGAGAAAGGGTTGGCTTTGATTTGTGCAGCTCAAGAGGACACATTCCATCATGAAAGGGAAGCCAAGACAGAAGACAGAAAAGGTGTGGCCAGAGTGGGAGGCAAAGGACTTGCTGACAAAGAAACCCAAATCACTAAATAAATTGCTAAAATTTGAAAACTAAGATGCCACAGAACAAGTCTAGTCAACCTCTAACTGGATCCTCTAAACTGAAAACTTTATGACACTGGAGAAAAAAAGTTGAAGACACCAGAAATTAGAATGGTCTCCTATGCCCGTGGATTGACAGATTAACTTTATGAAATTGACCAAGTTTTGAAGATAAGTGCTCTTGGTGTCCTGTACCTGCACCCTGTTGTAATAGAATCTTTTTCCTCTGGAAGCAAAATAAATTCTTTCATCCACAAGTTGCCTTTGGCCATCATACTTTATCACAGCAATGGAAATGTAACTAATAGGGAAGTCGGTGCCTGAGAGCAGGCTGCTGCTGTGAAGAACTGGCCATGCTGTGTTTTATAGGAAAATGGAATATTTGAGAATTTGGATTTGAAAAGCAGTTATATGCTATAAGCAGAATTTAATGGGATGCTCTAGCAGGAACCCAGAAGATAGTAGGGCTGAGAGCCTACTGGACTGGGGAGAACCAGATCTAGAGATTCCAGAGGGAAATAAGGATTTTAAAAGCAACTAGACTGGAGGTCATTCTTGTGATATTTTGGCAAAGAATCTGGTTGCCTTCTGTCCTTTCCTAAGAACTTTCCTGAGGCTACATCAAAAAGTAAGACTAACCAATTTTTGGTGGAAAAAAAATCAAGATAAAATAATGTTGAATCTGTTTCATGGTTGTTACTGATAATATTTATGCAAACCTAAAATGAAAAATACCAAGTGGGGCAGAAAAAAGGGCAATATGTGAAGTCTGGAGGAAAAAAAGACCCCAGGAAACTGAATGTTACATCTAAGGCTTGTGCTAGAAGAAGACTGGTCTTGTTGAGATTAGGCCCATTAAGGAGAAGCCTTCTCTGCCCTGGAACAAAGAGAAGACTACCCTCAGGAGACGCCACCCAGCTAAGATCTCAACTAGGGAAAGGAAAAGGCCTAAAGAGTTTTCTACTACTAGAAAGAAACTGAAATTTAAAAGTTTCTGGTGATATAATTCAAAGGGACAAGGAACACTCAAGCTTGCCCCTGACTGGACAAAAGCAGAAAGTATGTAGCTTTGTGGATTTTGCCTTTATAAGCCCCTTACTGATGTAATTCAAGACCATTCTCTAGAAATCTCAGGTATGGACCTGGCTAGTATCCATGGTCCTGGCTAGTATTTAATGAAGCACATTTCAAATTTAGCTCAAAAATTGTGGTAGTATATAGCCAGACTTTCTCTAACCTAAAGAAAGAGATGCCTATAAATGTACAAGAAGCTTACAGAACACAAAATAGACTGGACCAAAAAGGAAAATCATCCTGCCACATAATAATCAGAACACTAAATGTACAGAACAAAAAAAGAATATTAAAAGCTGTAAGAGAAAAGGGTCAAGAAACATATGAAGGTAGACCAATCAGAATTTCACCTGACTTCTCAACAGAGTCTAAAAGCCAGAAAGGCCTGGGTAGATGTCTTGCAAACCTTAAGAGGCCACAGATGTTAGTCTAGACTACTATAACCAGCAACATTTTTAATCACCATAGATGGAGAAAGAAAGATATTCCATGACAGACAAAATTTAAGCAATATCTTTCCACTAATCCAGCCCTACAAAAGATAATAAAAGAAAAAGTCCAACATGAGAAGGGTAACTACACACAAGAAATAAACCAGTAAAAGCAAAAGAAGATACACACACACACACACACACACACACACACACACACACACATCCCACACTACCAACCACATCAAAATAACAGAAATTAACAATCATTGGCCATTAATAACTGTCAGCATCAATGGACTGGATTCCACAATAAAAAGACAGAAGGTAACAGAATGGATGTGTAAACAGGATCCATCGTTGTGCTGCATACCTAATAAAATAGACTTTATAAGGGGCTTATAAAGTTATTCAAAAGTAATCAAAAGAGATAGAAAAGGACATTTTGTACTTATCAAAGGAAAAATCCACCAAGAAGACATCTTGATTCTGAACATCTATGTCCCAAATGCAGTGGCACCCACATTTGTAAAAAGAAACCTTACTAAAGCTTAAATCTCACATCAAACACCACACATTAACAGTAGGAAATGTCAACACTTGACTCTAACCAATGGGCAGGTCATTAAGACAGAAACTAACAGAGAAAGAAACTAGCAGTTGTTATATGTCAAATATAACAACTATCTATATATCTAATAGATATCTAACAGATATCTATAGAACATCTCGCCCAAACACACACACACACACAAACCTTCTTCTCAGCACCTCGCAGAACCTACCCCAAAATTGACCATATACTCAATCACAAAGCAAGACTAAACAGATACAAGAAGACTGAAATAACCCCTTGTATCTTATCAGATCACCTGGACTTCAACAAGAACAGAAACTGAGTGTACTGGAGAAACATGGAAACGGAACTACTCTCTACTCAGTGACTACTGCATCAAAGAAAGAAAGAAAGAAAGAAAGAAAGAAAGAAAGAAAGAAAGAAAGAAAGAAAGAAAGAAAGGAAGGAAGGAAGGAAGGAAAGGAAGGAGGGAGGGAGGAAGGAAGGAAAGGAGGAAGGGAGGGAGGGAGGAAGGAAGGAAGGAAGGAAGGAAGGAAGAAAGGAAGAAAGGAAGAAAGGAAGGAAGAGAGAAAGAAATTAAAGAATTTCTAGAATTCAATGAAAATGGAGGCACAACATACCCAGACTTATGGGATACAATGAAAACAGTGCTAAGAGGAAAGTTCATAGCACTAAATGCCTTAATAAAGAAATTAGAGAGATCTCATACTAGCAACTTACCAGAACACCTAAGAGTTCTAGAACACAAAGATGCAAACACACCCAAAGGAGTAGATTGCAGAAAATAATCAAACTCAGGGCTGAAATCAATGAATTAGAAACTAAGAGAACAATCCAAAGAATTAACAGACTCCCCAGTGTGTGTGTTAGCCTTGTTTGATCCTTTTCCAAAAAAGAAATTACCTATTGGGTTACTCCCACTTTGTCCATGTGTGGTTTTGTACAAAACCAAGATATTATTTTCCAACAATAATCAAGAATTATTTTGTGAAATAATAATATCTTCAAAATACTTATAACAAGAAACAACTTAAGGATAAATCATGCAGACAAAGAAAATGAAGGTAAAGGAAGATAATGATTAATGGACTGAGCAGGTCATGGTGAAAAGTCTGAGTTTTATTCTAAACCCAGGAATCATTCTAGTAGATGGCAAACATGTATGTAGAAATATTTTTCTGGTTTTGTAAGAATAGTTTTTGTAGAGAGAATATCTTGTGTATTGTTTGGATATGTCACCTATCAATTAAAAAGCCCATGGCCTATAACTTGGGCAGGAAATAGAAGATGGGATATTGGGAGGAAGAATTCTGGGAAAGAAGGAGGTGGGGAGATATGCCAGGAAGAGGTGATGAAAGTTATGCATGGTACCTGAATACAGTAAAACAGCCACATGGCAAAATGTAGGCTAGAATAAATGGGATATTTTAAGTTACATCTAGTCAGAGAAGAGCCTAACTATATGGTATTTGTAAATATATTTTGAGCCTGAGTCTTATTCTGAAAGTATAGGTCTGGGAGATAGAACTGGGCATAACTTCAACAAGTTTTTAAAGGTCTATTATTTTAAACTATATGTGTGAGAGTATATACATGAGTCCAGGTGTTCTCAGAGGCCAGAAGCATGGGGTCCCCTGGTCCTGGGGTTCAGGTGGCTGTGAGTGGCCCATCACAGTTGCTTGGAACCAAATCTAGTCCTCTGGAATAGAGTATGCACTCTTAACCATTGAGTCATCTCTTCTGCTCTTGTAAAAAAAAAAAAAACACTCTGATTGCTATATGGATAATAGATTAAAAATAAAGCTAATTAGGTTGAGGAAATATAACAGGAAGTAATTGGACAAATGGGCATGTGAGCAACAACTCAAATGGACAGAAGACCTGCAGCAGTAATACAAGGGTAGCGACAGATCCAAGCACAGAATGGCAGGTAACTGCTCATATCACTTAAAACAAGGAATAAGAATAGGGAATAACAGACTGCATGTGACAGGAATAAAGACTTCCATACTGGGTATGTTCAGATTCATGTTTTTTCTTAAACATCAAAATGTGAGTGGAATAAGCCAGTTAGGATTACCTATTTGATACTTAATGGAAAAAATGAAAATAATTTTGAAAGTTATTAAACACATAATGGAATTTAAAGCCTTGAATCAATATAACATTGCATAGAAAGAGACTATAAGCAGAAACAAGCACCCCTGATGAAGGAATAGGAATGTCAAGACTCTATATTTTTTAAATTTCCATAATGAACAGTTTTTCTACTATGCAGCTAATTGTGCAACAGCAATAATAGTCTCGCTTTTTTTTTGAGACAAGGTTTGAGTACATAGCTCTGGCTGACCTGGAACTCTTGAAGACCAAGCTGGCTTAGACTCCACAAGGATCCACTTGCCTCTGCTTTGCAAGTGTTGCATGTGGTTAAAGGCAAAATACCTGGCTTTGTCTAGTTCCAAAATGTCTGTCATAAATAAAGGCTAAAACCAGATAGGAAAACCAGGTGTGATGATGCAAGCCATTAGTCCCAGCACACAAGAGGCAGAGGCAAGCAGATCTCTGTGAGTTCAAGGCCAGCCTCATCTACATAAGTTCCAGAACTGTTACACAGAAAGACCCAGTCTCAAAACAAACAAACAAAAAGCAGCAAGATAAAGACAGGAAACAGAAAATGAACAAAAAGTGAATTTAATTAGAGGAGTTTATTAGGGAGTTGTAAGTCTCTGGTAAAAGCACTTATTATGTAACCTGGATGCACAAATGAGAACACTTTGACAAGATTCATTTAAAACTCTATTGACACACAGGACTCACGAGTCCCAGGGGAGTCGCAGGGCAGCAGGGACAGGATCCTCTCAGCTTCTGGGTGACAGAGGTGGATCAGTGACCTTCTCTGCCCCTTCCCTGCAAATGCAGGGCCTGCCTCCAGGGAGCGCTTTAACCCAGAGACTCGGGTGCAATCCGCCATTTTCTTTCTGGTGAGTTTCTAAAATGGGAGCAGCCAGCTGGGAGGCACAGGCCCCACGAGTCTCAGGGGACTTGCAGGGCAGCAGGGACAGGACAAGCTCTAGTCAGAGACACTAAGAACATCTAACACCAAAAATCAAGAGATGGCGAAAGGCAAACTCAAGAATCCTACCAATAGAAACCAAGACTACTTGGCTTCATCAGAACCTAGTACTCCCACCGCAGCAAATCCTGGATATCCCAAAACACCGGAAAAGCAAGAATTGGATCTAAAATCATATTTCACAATGCTGATAGAGGAACTTAAGAAGGGCATGAGAAATACAGGAGAACGCAGGTAAAGAGGTACAAGCCCTTAAAGAGGAAACAAAAAAAAATCCCATAAAGAACTACAGGAGATCACAAGTGAACAAGTAGAAGCACTTAAAGAGCAAACTCAAAAATCCCTTAAGGAATTGCAGGAAACACAAACAAACAGGTGAAGAAATTGAGTAAAACCATCTAGGACCTAAAAATGGAAGTAGAAACAATAAAGAAATCACAAAAAGAGACAACTCTGGCGTTAGAAATCTTAGGGGAAAGAAGTCAGGAAACATAGATGCAAGCATCACCAACACAATACAAAAGATAGAAGAGAGAATTTCAGGGGCAGAAGATAACATAGACAACATTGACAGAACAGTCAAAGAAAATACAAAAAGCAAAAAGATCCTAACCCAAAACATACAGGAAATCCAGGATGCAATGAGAAGGCCAAACCTAAGGATAATAGGTATAGAAGAGAGTGAAGACCTCCAACTTAAAGGGACAGTAAACATCTTCAACAAAATTATAGAAGAAAACTTCCCTAACCTAAAGAAAGAGATGTCTGTGAACATACAAGAAGCTTATAGAACCCCAAATAGACTGGACCAGAAAAGAAATTCTTCCCACCACATAATAGTCAAAACCCCAAATGCACAAAACAAAGAAAGAATACTAAAAGCAGTGAGGGAAAAAGGTCAAGTAACATATAAAAGCAGGCC
>NW_022196913.1:25285718-25292667 GCF_008632895.1 Mastomys coucha
GCCTAAATATAGCTATCTCCTGAGAGGCTCTGACATTACCTGACTAATACAGATGTAGAGGATCACAGACATCCATTGAACTGAGCACTCAGTCCCCAGTGAAGGAGTTAGAGAAAGGACCTATGGAGCTGAGGGGTTTGCAGCCCCTTAGGACGAACAACAATATGAACTAACTAGCACCATCAGGACTCCTAGGGTCTCAACCACCAACCAAGGACTGCACATGGTGGGTCTGATTGTTCTGGCAGCATGTGTATAGTAGAGGATTGCAAATTTGATCATCAATAGGAGAAGAGGACCTTGGCCCTGTGAAGGTTCTGTGCCCCAATGTAGGCGAATGCCAGGGCTAATAAGTGGGAGAGGTTGGGGTGGCAGGCATGGGGAGGAGGGAGGCAACAGGGGTTTGTTCTTGTTATTTTTGTTTGTTTGGTTGGTTGGTTTTTGGAGGGGAAACTGGGAAAGGAGAAATTTACATGTAAATAAAGAAAATATCTAATAAAAAAATAAAAAATAAATAAATAAAAAACTCTATTGACTTTTGAGATGGTGGATTATGCCAGGAAACTTGGTAAGGCTGAATGGGTTCAGAGGCCCCAGCAACCTGGCACCCACCTGTATATGGCTCCCTGCTCCCTGCTCCCTACTCCCTGATCCCTGCTCCCTGCCCCCTACCAGATTCCTAGCCTGGAACATGTGCCACACTTCCCACATAGAAAATGTGACCTGTGGTCATGTATTTCAGAACAGAGTTCTCTATGCTAATGAGGTATCTAGCGTGTCTAAGGGTTTAGCCAATAAGCTTCCCTTCCCGAACACTCCTTCCTGCAAAAGGTATTTAATATCTGATCCAGCCTAAACAGATTATATATATCCATTTTCCACAATGAACAGTCAATAAACAGTTTGGAGCCAAGGACTGCTTCTTCCATCAAGAACCACTGTGGAGAGCTTGGAGAAGGCCTTCACCTACAGAGCCACTGCCTAAGTCTCCCATAGAAGGCCTCTCTGCACACCTAGACAACCTCAACCAAGCTAAGGACAATCGCCAATGAGCTAAGCTGGAGTTCCCATTCCCCTGGTCCTAGGCTTGTCGTCCCTGGCTGAAGAGCACAACTTTGCTCTCAGCTCTCTGAGACTCCAAGAGTGTCTGGATTTCCAGGAGTTTGGAAACCTCAAGCCCTGGCCTCCCCACAGGCCCACAGACCTCCTTCATTCCCAACTCCATGCAGTTTCCAGAGGTGACTGGATGCCTGGAGTCAGGGAACCCCAATTTTGTCCTCCGACACCTTAGGCTGCATTTTCCTATCCCCTGAGCAGTGTATCCGCACTTCCCTCAGGCATAGCACCCTACAGCAACACAGGGTAAATGCAGTGTTTCATCTCTGCATTTTGTTTCATCTGCCCAGAGGCATTTCCACACACCAGTGGAGGGGCAAATGAAGAACCACATTGACTTATCTTTAATTTTTCCAAAGTATCAAACCTCTGGGTAGAGTTACAGAAATAGAGAGAAAGGAAATCAATGTGCTAATCAATGTCATCAAAATAGAAATGGCATGCAAGATGTTTTGAGTTCAGTTTGTCCTTCAAGCAGAAATGAATATTTCCTCAAGTGGACTTCCATCATAAAATGCAACTTCAACTATATACATCCATTTGTAAAGAAAGAGAATGATTGTAGACTGTTCATGGTAAAAAGAGGACACAGGTGAGCGCATCAGGTTAACAGGAAACATAAGCAGTCCAAATGCCCATGTACACAGAGGCTAGTGAACCACTAACTGATTTCATATTTTTTTAACATTTTATTGATTCTTTATGAATTTCACAGCATGTACCCGAATTCCACTCATCTCCCCATGGCTTTGAATCCACCCTCTGACCTTGAAACCTCCCCCACAAAAGAAAATAAAAAACAAACAAACAAACAAAAAAAACGAAGCATAAAAAATATCTTGCTGTGTAAGTTGTAGTGTGTCACGGTGTGTCCCACAGTAAACACTTTTGTCCACACATCTTTACTTGAAAATGTTCACTGCAGTGAGTCATTGGTCTGGTTTGAGGTCACTTGCTTCTGCAATACAATCGACATTGGACCCTCATCAAGGGAGACTCCTCTTGGTCATCCTGTTGTTGCTCTGAGTCATGGAGATCCTGAGGCTTTGGACCACCAGGACTGGCTCTTTCACATGCTCCAACAGTTTATAGATGAGGTAGATTTTTGTTTAGGCCAACTTAAAGCCTTGCTCTGGGCCTGGGTGGTAGCTCAGTTGGTCAACCACCAACACTCCCATATCTGCCCCAACCTAATGAGCTCTCCAGCACTGCTCAGATAGTTCACCAAATGCTACAGCTAGTAGGAGGCAGGGTCACCTCTCCTGCTCTCATGTCCTTGGGGCCTGCTCCCCTGTACTTACAACACCAGAGTCCCGGTACTTACAACACCAGAGCCAGCTCCACTATGCTGCAAAGACAGGAGATAGAGGATCATCTCCACCCCACCACCAGCACCACCCAGTCATCTCACAGCAAATGAGTGGTGAGGCAGCTCTCCTCACACACATGCACTCATGCTTTCAGGGCTAACACACCCACACTCCTGCCACCAGAGCCAGCTCTACTGTGCTGCCTGGACAACATGGAAGGCCTACTTTCCTGAGTACTTCAGGCAGTGAGGGGTGGGACCAGTTATGCACAGCCCCCGAACATCTATGTGGGCACAGATGGGTGACCATCCCAGCAATGTATGCATGGACTATAGTGATAATATTAGCCATGTACATCCACACTGAATTTGCCACTGCATGGCCATGGACCCAGACATGGCCCTCAGTGGTAGCATCAGCTGAGATGTCAGCATGGCCTCAGGTGGCAGGACTGGCTATTTCTCTCCAATCTTGCATCTCCAGTTCCATCTCTCCTCATACTCAAGCTGTTCTGCTGGTTTTTCTCTGTCATCGCTACATATTGTAGTGGCTCCTGCTGCAGGCAGGCCACGAGGGTCATAGACCTCTGGTTGTCTACAGGCTGCCCATGTCACATGGTGGTGGGTGTGTCTCTGTGTCTACAAGCCCACACAGGCCCAGTGGTGGCAGGCCAGGCTCTGAGGGTTGTTCCCTACCTGTGCCTCCTGCCATGGGAGCTGGTGGGTCTCTGGATGTCTTTTTCCTCCCAAGCTGTGAGAGGACAGCAGCCTGGCCTCTCCTAGTTTTGTATTACTTGAGACAACATCCCTGATATTGTCTAAAGAGTACATGCACAAAAACACATATACTGTGAATAAAATCTCAAAGGAAACGGTTGAAGTGGGAGAACATTATCTTGAGTGTGTATCGAGCACTAGTATCAGCTTTCTCCAAACTGATAAAAAATAAAATAAAATAAACATTATTCCAGCACAAGGTGCCTCAATGGCTTGAAATCATAAAATATAACTTTTAGCTGCATGGTTACTGTGTACCCAGCTTTAGAGTATAATTATATATTTCAAACTTGCTTGATCTTTATGATAAAACTTTAAGAGATGTCCTTTTTATATTAAGATTATGCACAGGAAGTTAAGCAATTGTCTCAAGTTTATGTGACTGATCATGGCTTGACAAAGGCTTCAAGCCCAAAACTCTGCCTGTGATTGACCCATCAAAGCAATACACTGGAAAATGGCCCCTTCTGTGCAGAGGAAAGCAGTGTAAGTTGTTTTCCTGCTCAGTGACAAGAAGCTGTTCACATGTGATCACTGACAATTAATTTGTGTCCTTTTATTAAAGGCCTGATTGTTGGCCTCATGAAACTATGCTTTAAGGAAAATAACACAGCTGATAATTGCAAACTAACTCATAAAAATCTGCAGAGTCCTTACTTGTCGAGGACCTCCGGTTTAAATAAGTGTCCTGTGAGACAACAACAAAACTAACAGTAATGGAAACTGCTACATTTAATCATGCTTCATGGTCACCAAGACAACTGAATGAAGATGCAAATATAATGACCCTGGACTTGCTGCCTGGCGCTTTGCAGCACACATCTTCTCTTCCAGAGCCAACAGTTCCAACCCGGAGTATCTGGGGCAACCACTCCAATCTGGGGTATCTAGGACAACTACTGAGACCTAGAAGAAGGAAGGGCACACAACATTGAAAATGAGATGCCTTGTTTAAGGTCATCTGCTCACAGCAAACTTACTCCCAGCATTAGTGTGTGCTGTCATGAGAAGGTCATTTTATACAGGTAATTTTTCTCATAAGCTTAGTTTTCCAAATATACACGAAGAGGACCCATTTTATTTGTAATGCATTCATAGCCTAGAAAAAAATTCTGAAAATATGTTCTTTAATCTTCTGTCCTTCAGCTTTCCTGCATGCCCTGCAAATTTTCCACCCTTAAAACCCTCTTAGTAAAATATCAAGGTGATTGTGCCAGTGTTCCATTGCCTAGCCTTTCCACAGCACCTCAGCGAAGTCAACTGAAAGCTGGTTTTTTTATTCTGGATCATCTGGTGGGTTTTCACATCTCTCTACAATCACACCATGTATCCATTTTCTTCTAAAGGTAAAGGAATCAAGGAGAGCCGATGATAGCTGCAGCCCTGGCTGGAGTCACTGAGGCAGCACCATCAGGATAGCCTCCTGACAGAGGCACTACCCAGAGATGGAGACAGGCTCAGCCCTGGAGAGGGAACACTGAAACAGCACTGCTCTCAGCGTCCTGGACCCCAGCAATGGAGAGGTAGGACACGGGGGCCTTCACAAGCACAGTGATGTTAACCTGAACATTAATACTGGAAAATAGTATCTCTTGGTAGCCAAAAAGCTATGAGAAGTAAAAGAAAAAAACTCAAATTGACACAGGGAAATAATCAGGCTTCTTCCCACAAGCTGGGGATATGTCCTGTGAATCTCTACAGAGTGCCATTCCTTCATGACTATTTTATAGAAGAAAAATAAACTGATTCACTATTACAAGATGAGAGCACAAAGCTTATCTTAATTTTTTATTTCATACATTTTGACACAGTAGAAATGCTAGCACGAAATGTAGATTAATTTAAAATTATTTTATTCTTGAAAAAATGTAATAAGACAAAATTCAGATTTTTTTATCTACTTATAATTCTCATAATATGAAATACTAAAAGATATTCTAAATTGTGTGCATATTTTAATTTGGCAGAAGTATTTTATTTTTCTTAAATTAATCTCTGAGTTATAGTGGTAGAGAGATTTATTTTTTAAATTGACATGAGATGGACTTCTATTTTAAAAGAATTTTAATTATTTGCAACAAGTGCACCTGTCATAATCAATGTGCACTAATTATTGATTCCTCTGCTGGGATATTTTGAGCTGTAGAAATTATTATCTCAGATAATAATTTCCTCTTCTGTCCAGGATTATCAATAGCAGAACTCAGACTTAGTTAACTCAAAAAATAGTGTTCAAGAAATTGTGAAATAAGTCTTAAAATAACTTACTTCAAACACTATAACCAGTTAGTTTAGTGACTCTGCCTACTATTGAATCAGGGCCAAAATTTAAAACAATTTCCTAATAATCTTCATGGAAAATATTTGAAAAGTCCTAGACAAGAAAAAGGAGAATTTTTGTGTTATATCTGTGCAGAGGCCAACATGGACACACATGGAAGCATCAGTTTCATACCCAGCTGGAATTATTTTTTAAGATCGCACTGAGCGGGAAGCATATGCCCCTGAAGCCATCACCGGAACCTTTGTTGCAACTTTATCGCCACCCAGCAGCTGTATCCTGCCATCTGTATTCATCACTGTTGGTTGTGTGATATGCATTGTCAAAGATCTGCTTATCACAATTGCTCTAATACAGTATAGTATGGTGCAGCCATTTATGTCTTTTCTTCAGATGGTAGCTTATCTCTATACTATCAGAAAATTGGTGTTGGTCAGCAGCTCCCTTGTCATAAGTGTTGGCAGTCCTTAGATGCTCATGTGTATGTAAGGGACTCTATCTCAAAGTTCTGTTGAATTGTCCCGAGTTCATTGGTCCTTTAAGAGACTAATGTTACAAATTATTTTGAGCAAGCTGAATAAACCGATAAGATAAAATTATCTTATCGTTCATCTACTACTTATCATCATCCCACTTAAGTAATGTCACATAATATACAACTAAATTTTAATGGAAAAATATAACTGTACAAGATTTTCTATTTTTTAGACAGTGATGTTTATTGAAAATAGATTCTTCTTTCATAAAATGAATTACAACCACAGTTTCCCTCAATCCATTCCTCTAAGAGTATTTTTTATTTGTTAAAAATAACAGATAAATATGTTGGGCATATATCAGATATAGTAGATAGAAAAAAGAACCTCATAGATCCTAGTGCTTTCTTAACGTTTACCACTGTTTGGGAGAACTCTAGAAAATCTTAACCTGCATTTTGCATGATTATAAATTACTTTTATACCAATTCTTGTGCCCCTAAATTACTCTAAGCTGCAAACAGTTTTGGTCATTTGACATTTTTAATCCCTACAATAGGGATTTGGATTGTTCTTAGTTTTTTTTTTTTAATAGAAAACTGAATTCAGTAGCTTTCTTACTTTTTCCTGGTATCACACAGGAAATTATTCAGAGAAATGAGACATAAATAAAAGATTTATTTTTATGGAGGAAATTTAAGTGTACCATGCACTTCAAGAATTCCAG
Organism: Mastomys coucha; assembly: GCF_008632895.1. Taxonomy (NCBI): domain Eukaryota; kingdom Metazoa; phylum Chordata; class Mammalia; order Rodentia; family Muridae; genus Mastomys; species Mastomys coucha. The sequence goes on from NW_022196913.1 coordinate 25,292,405, forward strand.
ATCCTAGGATAAGGCTCAGCTCTTCAAGGTCACTTAGACAAAAAAGAACATCTAGAATTAAACTCATTTGCTATCAAAGAATTTTCAACAGGTACAAAAGAAGTTGGCTATAATAGGCAATTTTTATACATTAATTCTTTCAATTATTAACCTAATTTCTGTCCCTGCAGCTAATTCTGTATATTACCAATTACTCCATAGACTAACTAACAATTTATTTCTTGTTCTCCTTGTCACCCTGCCCACTGCTTTCCCTCTACCTC
>NW_022196913.1:25293448-25309012 GCF_008632895.1 Mastomys coucha
GAATAAAGCAATAAAGGAAGTTCTCTGGTTCAGATTTGAATAAGGAAAGTAATCCTTGGATCTTAAAGACCAATGGCTAAAGTAATTCTCACATACAGAGCTTTTCTGGATGCAAACAACTTGGAAGACTAAGTAGATCTTCCATATTTCTAACCATTAGCATATTCTCAGGGAATACATGTCACCTGTTTGCTAAAATGGTGCAAATAATTCTCAGGGAATGCAAAGGGGCTCTGAATGCAAACTTGAATGCATTCTAATTTCTGTGGGAGCCCCCATGGAATCTGCTGTGTCTCCTTGTATAGTTTCAATGGTAATGCTCATATATTCTAAAATATTGACCAAAATCATTCCATGTGCATTGCATTTTGTACATTTAAATAACAGTATACAAGTAATTTGAAGTGTTCATTTGTCTGCCTGTCTGCTTTTGAGATTGGTTTTCATGGAACCAAGACCCTTTCAAGCTCTTTATGTAGCTGAAGACGACCATTAGTCACTTAATCCTCCTCTCTCAACCTCCCAAGTGAAGGAATTACATGTGTGCTACCATACCCAGTGTATGTTACAGGCATATACCACCACACCCAGTGTGTGTGGTGTTGGGGATTGAACACAAGGCTTCATACATGCTAAGTAAGCACTCTACCAACTTGTACTATACCCTTGCCCTATAAATAATTTGTATATTTAATCTTTTGTGACATCATGCAAAGATGTATTCATATTTGGCTCAGATAATGCACTATGCATGGTAGCCATCATCACAAACCCCACATGATGAGGGATTTCTTCCATCTTTGTTCAGTGACACTTGGCACTAATATCTTTTGCGACTGGTTACTACTTTCTCTGAGATGAGAGAATGAATGGGCACAAATTTACGTGCTTTAAAGGTGACAACACAGGGCAAGAGAGACAGCGCAGAGGTTAAGAGCATTTGCTGCTCTTCCAGAGGACCTGAGTTTGATCCCCAACACCTACATGGCAGTTCACAACTATCTGTAACTCTAGTTCCAGGTTCTGATGCCCTCTTCTGGCACCAAGTATAGCAAACACCCATGTAATGCACAGCCATAGGCAAAACAATGTGTACAAAATAAATTTAAAGGGGCTGGCGAGATGGCTCAGAGGGTAAGAGCACTGACTGTTCTTCCGAAGGTCCTGAGTTCAAATCCTAGTAACCACATGGTGGCTCACAACCACTTGTAATGAGATCTGATGCCCTCTTCTGGTGCATCTGAAGACAGCTGCAGTGTACTTATTTATAATAATAAATAAATCTTTAAAATAAATAAATAAATTTAAAAGTGACAACACGGTCTTCCTTATTTCTCATCCATTCATAAAAAATGTATTCCATGGTTATCTCAACTTTAATGAAAAAAGAATGTAATGAATTTTGTGCCAGTTAGACTTTTGATATAGGTCTATGGAATTTGTGACGCTGTTAAGAGCTATAGTAATTCTTGCATGTGATGAAATTTCACAAAGTAAATGAAATTATTATTTCTATATATGATAGCATTTAGCTTTTATGAAAAATAATGTTTTATTTAAACTTTGATGTATCATAAATCTGTCTCTAAATGATCTTTTTTATAATTTTAATGAATCAAGATGAATTTAGCAAAATACATTGTTGCAATCTGTCATGATTTTTTTTCCTCTATTGCTCATAATTCTTTAAATGAGAAGAAGGAAGAGTCATTGGATGATTTCTTGATTAACCAATCAGGTTATACTATAATATCTTACAGAAAATACTTTTAATTAATATTGTAAGTTTGTCTTCCTCCCCATCTGTTTTTCAAGGTTGTTTTCAAACAGTTTACCATCTCACAAAATAGACTGTTTGTGGAAATGCCCCCTAGTCATTATATTATTTTATAAGTTTTCCCTAATCTTTGGGAAGTTTTGACTAATGAAGTTCAATTATATACTTATCATCTGCTAGCTTCAAAAAACTAAGTGTATAAAACATATAACAGTTATAGACCTTCAGGAGAGTGTTACACTGCCTACTTAGAATTGTTGGCATGTATGTGTCTAATAGTCATTTCCTTTTGGTTTATCTTTTCTGTATTTTGGCTAGAAATCAAATTAACGTATCAAATAGTTTCACTTATCTGAATTTAGAAATAAACTTAGATCGTTGCATGAAGTATACCTTTTGAATTCTTTTCTAAATGTTGAACTTCTAGGAACTAATCAATGCCTATGAGAACTAATCAACTCACAGGAAGAACATATCATTGAAGTTGTAAATGGTAATAAATGATAATGATGATAGCTAAATTGAATTTTCAATTTAATAAACTGCTTCATAGAACAAGGAATCGTGTCACTATTCATGAGCTTTACCATGCTGGCAAAAGCTTCACACTCTGGGACTGATACTTTTCTGAACATATACCATGACTGAGGGAGAAAACACAGAAGCTAAGTGCAGATATCTGCCTCGCCCTCCATTCCTCCAAGGCCAATCCCCCAGGCTCTTCCTCACCTCTGCAGCCTTCTCCCTACCTCATCTCTAGTGGATCCCATACACCTTTGCCTCTTAACCTCTAGTCTCCACTCCACCCCCTTTTGCTTTATACAATTCCCCAACTCTAGTAGCACTCTCTGGTATCCCAAAGGCTACTCCTGCAAGGATGGAGTTAGGCCAACTGAAGACCTTCACCCCTCTTTTCATTCCCCCATGTCCAATTTCTCTGTCTCATGCCAACCTCTGCAGCAGAATACCTGTTGTAGTCTCAACCCACACCTCATCTCTAGTGGATCCCACAGAGCTTCCCTTTCTAACCTCCCTTACCCCAGCCCCCAACTCCAGCAGAGACACCCTAAGAACACACAGGACACTCCTGCCAGGGAAGCAGATAGGCTAACTGCAGATCTCTACTTCCCACTCCATGCCTCCAAATCCAGTCCCCCAGTTCTCTAGCAGACCATCTGCTGTGCCTTCTCCTCACTCTGTGTCCTCATTCCTAGAGAGCTAACAAGCAGATCCTGGTGGAACACTCATCTTTCCTCCCTCTTGCAAAGCTTCACCACTGACCCCAGCCCATTTCTGTTCATAAATCTCAGGCCCCAATACCTAGAAACACATTTTACCTAGAATCTCCAGTGGCTAAATCTATCATAACCCCAAAAGATTTTCCTACAAGCCATACACAGCCATCACATTTTCCCAGAGAAGAAACAGAAGTCAATAACAAAACACCCACTGGAAAAAAAAAAGACAAAACCAAGTATCAACACGTGGAATTTCAATCTTCCCAATCCAAAATGACTAGTTGCCAGTGCAAAAATCACAATTAATAACAACCACGACAATATGTCCCCACTAGGAATAGCAACCCTCTCACAGCTTGCCCTGAATATTTTAACATATTAGAAACACAAATAAAAGAAACCTTAAAACATCCTTTATGAATATGATAGAGGTCTTTAAAGAAGAAACACATAAAACTCTTAAAGAAATCTATAAAAGCAGAAACAAACATTCAATGAAAACTAATAAAGCTATTAAAAACATGAAAGTGGAAATAGAATCAATAAAGAAAACTCAAACAGAAGGAAATATAGAAATTAAAACTTTAGGAACTCCAACAAAAACTATAGTTGTCTCCTTTAAAGCTGATGAAGGTAAACTGCATGAACAGAATATAAGAGAAGGAAGAGAAAATCTCAGGGATTGAGGACCCAATAGAATAGATTCATCAGTCAAGAAAAATGTTAAATCTAAAAAACTCCTGGGGCAAAACATCCAGAAAATCTGGGATATTATAAAAAGACCAACTAGAAGAATAATAGGGAAGAGAAGAAACACAGAAAAGATTTTCAACAAATCCATCAGAGAAAATGTTTCTAACTCTATCGATCAATCCCTGGGAACCCACATACCAGTCCTGCCAGAGAAAGGAGCAGGCTAACTTCTTAGCTCTCCCTTAATACCCCTCTTACCTTCTTTCTCTTCTATAAGGGATTAGTGTGGAATAAATGGTGGAAAGGGGATAACAGTGTAAGAACCAAATAAAATAGACAAAAAAAAAAAAAACAATAAAACAAAAACCAGCAGAAGTGTCTAGTCTTCTTTCAACTTGATGTGTTGTGTTTGGTAGATATCCCTGGAAGGCTTTTTCTGAAGAGAAATGGAGGAGGAGTAGATGAGGGGGGAGACAGGAGGTTAGGAGGAGGAATTAGGAGTAAAAGAGGAAAGGTACACTGCGGCTAGGAAGTAATATATGAAAGAGAAATTTTTTAAAAAGAAGAAAAAATGACTTGGGAAAATTAGACATACAAGGGATATAAGTCAACATTAGGAAGGAAGTTTACATCAAGCCTATAATCAACATCAACTTAAATGGAGGAAAACTCTAAGCAATTCCACTAAAATCAGGAACAAAACAAGGATGTCCACTCTCTCCATACCTATTCAATATAGTGCTGGCCATCTTAGTTATAGCAATAAGGCAACTGAAGGAGATCAAGAGAATGCAAATTGGAAAGGAAGAAATCAAAGTATCTTTATTTGCAGGTGATAATGATAGTATATATAAATGACCCTAAAAATTCCATCAGGATACTCCTACATTTGATAAATGCATTCTGCAAAGTAGGTGGATACAAAATTAACTCACAAAAATCAATATTTTCCTATATACAATCTACAAAAGATCAGAACAACATATTTCAAACTAACCTCAAATAATATTAAATGTCTTCGGGTATCTCTGACCAAGTAAGTGAAATACTTTATGTGATTAAAGGTGTGCCCCACCACCGCCCGGCAAAGTTCAAGTTCTTGAATAAAGAACCTGAAGAAGATGCTTAGTGGTTTTGGCCCACAACTTTAGTTGCAACACTTGAAAGGCAGAGAGAGGCAGATCTCTGAGTTTCGAGGTCTGGTCTACAGAGCCAGTTCTAGAACAGCCAGGGCTATGCAAAGAAATCCTGTCTCAAAAAAAGTGACGAAGGGGCTCGGGCCTGCGCCGGGGGCTGCGCTCAGGGGCGGGGAGGCGGCGGCTACCTGCGGCGGGCCTGGGCCCCAGGAGGGTTACGGGCGCCGCTGGCTGGTGCTGCTGCTCTTCTCGCTCCTCGCATTTGCCCAGGGCCTGATCTGGAATACCTGGGGCCCCAACCAGAACTCAGCGCGCCAGGCCTATGGCTTCACCGGATGGGACATCGCGCTCCTGGTCCTCTGGGGGCCCATAGGCTTCCTGCCCTGCTTCGCGATTATGTGGCTGATGGACAAGAGAGGTCTGCGGGTCACCGTGCTTCTGACGTCATTTCTTATGGTTTTGGGAACTGGTCTAAGATGCATACCCGTGTCAGACTTAGCCCTTAAAAAAAGATTAATCCATGGGGGACAGATACTGAATGGACTAGCAGGTCCAACTGCCATGAATGCAGCGCCGTTCCTCTCTACAACGTGGTTCTCTGCTGACGAGCGAACCACGGCCACAGCAATCGCATCGATGCTGTTACCTCGATGAGTTACCTCGGTGGAACATGTGCATTTCTCGTCGGGCCCCTGGTTGTTCCAGCTCCCAATGGGACAGCACCCCTTCTCGCTGCAGAGAGTAGCAGGGCTCATATTAAAGACCGATTCGAGACCGTGCTATATGCAGAATTTGGAGTTGTCTGCCTAATATTCTCTGCCATGCTAGCTTATTTCCCTCCACGGCCTCCTCTTCCTCCCAGTGTTGCTGCTGTGAGCCAGCGGCTGAGTTGCCTGCGGAGCTTTTGTAGGTTACTAAGCAATTTGAGGTTTTTGATGATTGCTTTAGCATATGCAATACCACTTGGTGTGTTTGCTGGCTGGTCTGGAGTTCTGGACTTAATTTTAACACCAGTGCATGTTAGTCAAGTAGATGCTGGCTGGATTGGATTTTGGTCCATAGTTGGAGGCTGTGTTGTTGGGATAGCTATGGCAAAGTTTGCAGATTTTATTCGGGGTATGCTGAAACTGATTCTTCTCCTCCTGTTTTCTGGGGCCACACTGTCATCCACGTGGTTCACCCTGACCTGTCTAAACAACATCACCCACTTGCCTTTGACAACAGTGACACTGTACGCCTCCTGCATCCTCCTGGGAGTGTTCTTGAACAGCAGCGTTCCAATATTCTTTGAGCTTTTTGTGGAAACTGTCTACCCTGTTCCAGAAGGGATTTCCTGTGGAGTTGTCACCTTTTTAAGTAATATGTTCATGGGAGTGCTTTTATTTTTTGTCACATTTTATCATACAGAGTTGTCTTGGTTCAACTGGTGCCTTCCCGGGTCGTGTCTGCTCAGTCTCCTCATTCTGTGCTTCAGGGAATCCTACGACAGACTCTACCTTGATGGTCTCAGTTTAAGCCAACAGACTCGTAGGACTCTAAAGGGCCCGTACTATAGACTGCACCTTTGCTTGGAATTGCACCTGCAATGGGAGGAAAGGCGAAAGAAGATATCTTTTTTAGAGGTTCTGTTAAGTTACACTCTCACATTAATTTAATGACTCCTAGGTAATAATGCAGAAAGTGAATGTCGTGAGGACTTGAAAACTCTGTGGACGGCACACGTGTGCTGGACCCTGGAGTTTTCCCACAGAAAACTGTGCATCTCCCACAGGATGCACTGCCTGCATAAGGCAGTCCCGTGTGCATTGTACCCGTGCTGACCTTCTGATGAGCTGAACTAGGGATGACTCCTCCCAGGCACACAACAGAGGAATGGGACTCATGCCACTAACTTCTGAAGACATTGGAACCCTGTGTCCGATTTTAATTACAAAATAGCTAAGCTGTATACCAGTGATAGAAGTTAGCCACATGTACACTACATGTTTTCTAATAAAGCCATTTCTTATATGAAAAAAATAAAAGTGAAGAAGAAGATGGAGGAGGAGGAGGAGGAGGGGAGAGGGAGGGGGAGGAGGAAGAGAAGGAGGAGAAGAAGGAGGAGGAGGAGAAGAAGAAGAAGAAGAAGAAGAAGAAGAAGAAGAAGAAGAAGAAGAAGAAGAAGAAGAAGCCAGAAGATAGAGATCTCCTATGCTCCTATACTCATAGATGGATAGAATTAGTATAGTAAAAAAGTCATCCTATACAAAGTCATCAATAGATTCAATAAAATCCCCTTCAAAAATCCAACACAATCTTTCATAGATCTTAGAACAGTTTTCTACATCATATGAGGGGAAAGGGTTAGTTAAAACAGTCCTGAATAATGAAAGAACTGTTGGAGGATCACTAGCATTGGGTTTTGGGGGGGGGGAGTTAGGGTTTTTTGGGCGGAGTTGGGGTTTTGGGGGGGTTGTTTGTTTGTTTGTTTGCTAAGTATTTTTTAAGTTATCTCAAAACCTTTGTGATTCTGTAGGAATTTTAGATTTTTTTTTATTTCTGGGAATAATATTATGGGAATGCTGATTGGGATTGCACTTAATCTATAAATGGTTTTTGATAAATGGTTGTTTTCACAATATTAATTCTACCAATACATGAACATAGGATGTCATTACATTTTCTACTGTCCTCAACTGTTTTCTTCAGAACTTTACATTTTTTTCATTGTATAGGATTTTCACCTCCTTGGTTAGGCTTATTTCATATATATACATATATATGAATATATATGTGTATATATGTATAAATATATGTATATATATGTATGTATGTGTATATATGTATGTATATATATATATATATATATATAATTTTATTTGAGACTATTGTAAGTTGGAGTGTGTCCATGATCTCTCTCTCAGTGTGTTTATTGTTGCTGTAAACAAAGGTTACTGATTTTTGTCAGTTAATTTTATATCCTTCCATTTTGCTGGAATTGTTGATTGTACCTGGAGATTTTCTGTTAGAATCTTTGGAACCTTATGTGTGTAATGTCATCCTTCACCTGCAAATAGGGATGAGTCTACTCATTCTTTTTCTATTTGCCTTGTTTTGATTTCTTCTCTTGCCTTACTGTTCTAGCTAGTGCTTCAAGCAGTGTATTGCAAAGGAGAGGAAATAGTGGACATACTGGTCTCATTTCTGATTTTAATTGTACTATTTCAAGTTTTCTCCATTTAGGATGATAATGTTGGTTATGTGTTTCTTTTATACACAGCCTCTATTATGGTGAAGCATGTATCATAAAGTCCTATTCTCTCTAAGGTTTTTAGCTCCTGAGCATATACCCAAAAGATGCTCCAACATACCACAAGGACATATGCTCAACCATGTGCATAGCAAGTTTATTCATAATAGCCAGAAACTAGAAGCAACCCAGATGTCCCTCAACTGAAGAATGAGTACAAATGAATGTGGTTCATTTACACAGTGAAATACTATTCAGCTATTTAAAAAAAAAAAAAAAGGGTATCATGAATTTTGCAGGCAAATGGACAGAACTAGAAAACGTCATCCTGAGAGAGGTAACTCAGACCCAAAAGGACATGCATGGTATGCACTCTCTAATAAGTGGATATTAGCCAAAAAAAAGTACAAAATATCCAGGATACAATCCACAGAACTCAAGAAAGTTAACAGGCCAAAAGGCCCAAGTGAGGATGCTTCAATCCCACTTGGGAGGGAGAAGAAAGCAATTATGGGGGGCTGCAGAGTAAGGGAGGGATCTGGGTGGAGGAAGGGACAGGGAGGGGAAAAGGGGAACATGATCAGGTATTGGGGTAGGGAACAGGAGTGAAGCCTTGAGGGCCAGCAGGAAAAAAAAAATGGAAACAGGTAGCCTTGGGAGATAGGAGGTAGGGGGACCCTCTAGGATGCACCAGAGACATGGGAGGTGAGAGCACTCAGAACTCAAAGAGAGGGACCTTAGATGAAATGCCCTACAGTGGAGAGAGGGAACTTGTGGAGTCTATCTCCAGTAGAAAGACAGGGCATCAAGTGGAGGGATGGGGTTACCATTCCATGTTCAGAAACTCTGACCCACAATTTTCCTGTCTACCAAAACTGCAAGGACAAGAATGGAGAGAAGACTGAGGGAAAGGAGAATCAGTGTCCAGCCCAAATTAGAATCCAGCTCAAGGGGAGGCTCCAAAGCCTGACACTACTGTTGATGCTCTAGTCTGCTTACAGACAGGAGCCTAGCATGACTGCCCTCCAAGAGGTCTAACAAGCAACTGAAAGAGTCAAATGCAGATACTTATACCCAACCAATGGACAGAAGCCAGGGACTGCTGTGGTTGAATTAAGGAAAAGCCTAAAGAAGCTAAGGAGGAAGGCAACCCCATTGGGGAAGACAAGCAGTCTCAACTAACCTGGACTCCCGCGATCTCTCAGACACTGAACCACCAGCAGACATGAGCTGGTCTGAGGCCCCCGACACATATACAACAAAAGACTGCCTGGTCTGGCCTCAGTGAGAAAAGACACACCTAACCCTTGAGAGACTTGAGGCTCCAGGGAGTGGGAAGGTTTGGAGGTGGTGGGGGTAGGAGTGGATGAGGACATCCTCTTGGAGATGGGGAGAAGGATTGGGATGAGGAATGGTCAGGGGGTAGACAGGGACAGGGAGAAACAACTGAACTGTAAAAAAAAAAGATAAAAGAATAATAATAATAATATCCTTGGCCATCAGGAAATGAAAATAAAAATTACTTTGAGGTTTCATCTTACACATGTCAGAATAGCTAATCAACCAAACAAGGGACAGTGCATGATGGTGAGGATGTGGAATAAGAGGACCATTCATACCTTACTTGTGAGAATCAATCTACCACAAGACCAAGTATATCACTCTTGGGCCTATACCCAAAGGATGCTTCATCCTACCACAAAGACACATGGTTAACTATGTTCATTGCTGCTCTCTTCATAATAGGCAAAAATTAGAAATGACCTACATGCCCATCAACAGAAGAATGAATAAAGGAAATGTGGTATATTTACACAATGGAATATTACTCTACCATTTAAATACATGCTCACAGCATCATGAAATTATCAGGTAAATGGACAAAACTAGAGAAAAAGCAACCTGAATGAAGAGGTCTCCCAGACCCAGATAGACAAATAGGCTCAGTATCTGCTCAGCCACCATCAGAAACACTTCCTGGAGGCTTAGGTTTTTCGAAACCTACTGTAATTATGGTTCTTGCTTCAACCTCCCTTCTAGCCCACCACTCATCAGAGGTAGGGGAAAAAAGGTTAATAGGAAACAAGGATTGTGAACTTCTTTAGAAATAGTTCTCTGGGGTGATTTCAATCTCCACTGTCAACAGTGCAGTCCACAAGCAAAACACCAACGACAAATTTGTAGACACAGCTCAATCCAGAAGAAGCATGGAGGCTCTGCCAATCATCACAAGTCCTTGGAAGTATCAAGAAACAGCCAAAATGACATCTTTGCATATATCTCTCTACAAATAAAGATCAGCAAAGAAAGCAAGGTGAATCAATCCAAGAGTGCCATTAGCAAAGACCAGTATCCATGAAGCCCATCAATGACCAGCAAAGAGTTTCAAGGCAAACCAAACCAAGAGTGTCATCTACTGATTGTTGGGTTATACTTAAACTCTTTCCAAACATTGTGCACCCACTCAAGTGTTCATTTCAGCAAAGCATCACATGCCCTTTCATCAGGCAGCTTCCAGAAAAAACATCACATGTCTGCTTCAGCAAAACAGCCTTTCATAAGACAGTTTCCAGAAAAACATCACAGGACACAAGTGAGTCTCCAAAGAAACCAGAAATTTCCACTTCAGCTTCCTTCTGCTGCAGATGAAAAAAGTATAGAGACCCCCCAGCCAGACATTGCACAGAGGGTGGGAGACCTTGAAACTCAGCCCTAAATGGGATGAATGCCTCCCCATAGAGCTCAGTGAACCCTGTAGTAGAGGAGGTGGAAGGAATGGAAGAGTCATAGGGGATTGAGAACACCAGGAAGGAAAACAAAGCATTCTAAATTAACATGAGCAATCGTGAACTCACGGAGACTGAAGCAGCATGCACAGGGACGGCATGGGTCTGCACCAGGTCTCTGTGTACATTTTATGGCTGTCTGTTTAGTGTTTTTATGGGATTCTCAAGAGTGCAAATGAGTAGGTCTCTGACTCTTGTGCCCTCTCTTGAGCTCTTTTCCTTCTTTGAGTGTGATTTCTCAAACTTTGAGGGGATAGTTTTGTTTTATATTACTGGATTTTATTTTATTATTACAGAAAATCAATGTGTGAGCAAATGAAAGAATGAAGATACAGCACTCAAGTCATAGTTAACAGTGCTACTGTTTTTATAGCTGCTTGGAAAAGGAAACCCAGTTTTCTCCAATGGAATGGAGCTGGACTCCAGAGTTTTTGTGTGTTTCTGCCTCGGTTTCATTAGACTTTAGTGACTTTTGTCATGGTGGTTCATTAGTTGGTTCTGTACTAAGGTTATGTTGTATTTTATTTTCTAGGTTTCAGGTGTTTTCTTGTTGTACTGCAATTTGGATGTGTTTTTGTTGGTGGCGGTTGGTTTTTTCTTAGTTTTGGTATGGTTTTTTCATTGTTGTTTTTTGGAAGAATTTAAAGTCGGATTCCTAGGGAGGACAAGAGAAACTTGACAATTTTTTTGAGAAGGGGAGAATATGATTAAAATATATTTGAATTTAAAATTTATTATAAAAAATTATAAAATGGGGGTTGGAGAGATGGCTCAGCGATTAAGAGCACTGACTGCTCTTGCAAAGGTTCTGAGTTCAATTCCCAGCAACCACATGGTGGCTCACAACCATCTGTAAAGGGATCTGACCCCCTCTTCTGGTGTGTCTGAAGACAGCTATAATTGTACTCACATACATAAGAAAATTATAAAATAAATAAAAAACAAAGAATCCAAAAAAAGGGGAAAAAAGAATAGATCATAAAATATACACATATCATACATAAACCATAAAGGTTGAAATGAAAAAAGATAATCTCAGGTGTTTTTACCAGGTGTTGGTATCAGCTTTTCCCAAGCTGACAAAAAGTAAGTATTATTGAAGCACAAGGTGCCTCAATGGCTTGAAATCATAAAATATAACTTTCATTTGCATGATGACTGTGCACCAAGCATTAGTGTATTATTTTATATCTCAAACTTACTTGATCTTTATGATAAAACTTTAAGAGATGTCCTTTTACAATCTATATATCAAGATTATACACAGGGAATTAAGCAATTGTCTCAAGTTTATGTAACTGATCATGGGAACCACAAAGGCTTCAAGCCCAAAACGCTGCCCATGATTGATCCATCAAAGCAATACACTGGAAAAATGGCCCTTTCCATGCAGAGGAAAACAGTGTAAGTTGTTTTCCTGCTCAGTGACAAGAAGCCATTCACACGTGATCATTGGCAGTTAATTTGTGTCCTTTTATTAAAGTGATTGTTGGCCTCATGGAACTATACTTTAAGGAAAATAATACAGCTGATAGTTGCAAACTAATTCATAAAAATCTGTAGAGTTCTTACTTGTCCAGGTTTAAGTAAGTGTCCTGTGAGACAACAACAAAACTAACAGTAATGGGCACTGCTGCATTTAATCATGCCTCATGGTCGTCAAGACAACAGAATGAAGATGCAAATATAATGACCCTGGACTTGCTGCCTGGAGCTTTGCAGCACACATCTTCTCTTCCAGAGCCAACAGTTCCAACCCAGGGTATCTGGGGCAACTACTGAGACCTAGAAGAAGGAAGGGCACACAACATTGAAAATGAGATGCCTTGTTTAAGGTCATCTGCTCACAGCAAACTTACTCCCAGCATTAGTGTGTGCTGTCATGAGAAGGTCATTTTATACAGGTAATTTTTCTCATAAGCTTAGTTTTCCAAATATATATGAAGAGGCCCCTTTTTATTTGTAATGCATTCATAGCCTAGAAAAAAATTCTGAAAATATATTCTTTAATCTTCTGTCCTTCAGCTTTCCTGCATGCCCTGCAAATTTTCCACCCTTAAAACCCTCTTAGTAAAATATCAAGGTGATTGTGCCAGTGTTCCATTGCCTAGCCTTTCCACAGCACCTCAGCGAAGTCAACTGAAAGCTGGTTTTTTTATTCTGGATCATCTGGTGGGTTTTCACATCTCTCTACAATCACACCATGTATCCATTTTCTTCTAAAGGTAAAGGAATCAAGGAGAGCCGGTGACAGCTGCAGCCCTGGCTGGAGTCACTGAGGCAGCATCATCAGGATAACCTCCTGACAGAGGCACTACCCAGAGATGGAGACAGGCTCAGCCCTGGAGAGGGAAAACTGAAAGAGCACTGCTCTCAGCGTCCTGGACCCCAGCAATGGACAGGTAAGACATCAGGGACCTTGTACAGATAAAAGTATCTTTCATTCATCTACTACTTATCACCACTCCTTAAGTAATGTCACACAACATAAGACCAAATTTTAATGGAAAAATATAATGACTGTACATGATTATCTATTGTTTAGACTGTATTTTTTATTGAAAATGGATTCTTTTATAATAAAATACATTACAGTTTCCCCTCCATCCATTCCTCCAAGAATATTTTTTATTCATTAAAAATAACAGATAAATATGTTAGGGCATATATCAGATATAGTGGACAGAGAAAAGAACCTCAGAGATCATGCCTGCTTTCTTAAAGTTTACCAGTGTTTGGGAGAATGCTACACAATCTTAACCCACATTTTGTGTAATTATAAATTATTTTTATACCAATTCTTGTGCCCTGAGTTATTCTAAGCTGCACATAGTTTTTGGTCATTTGATATTTTTAGCCCGTACAAATAGGTGTTTGTATTGTTCCCAATTTTTTTAATGGAAAACTGAATTCAGGAGTTTTCTTACATTTTTCTGGTAGCACACAGTAAATGATTGGGAGAGAGGAGACAAAAATAAAAGATTTCTCTTTAAGGGTGGAAACTTATGTATACCATGCTTAGAAGAAAAGAAATAGTCACAGAAAGAACATTCGACTCTTGAGTGTCTTTGAAGTACCACATAGAAGTAAGCACCCTTCAAAGTTTCAAAGGTCAATGATAGAACGGTATTACCATCTCTGTATACAAGCAGGGCAGTGAGGATACTATTTATAATAGAATTATGAGCATAGTACAGTTCAATAAGCAGCTCCTTCACCCTACCAGGAAATGCAACAAGGCCTGTTGAATAAAGGGACAGATTAAACATGTAACAAGAAAGTTGGTTTAAAACTCACCAGGCTAAAGGGCACAGAAATGGATAGCTAGAGCATCACATTCAGAGAACAAATAGTTTCTATGTTCTATTTTGAAGCTTATGCATTCATACTATAAATTCAGACTGAGAACAAGGCCAGAGAAGTCACTGACAGTAAGATTATAAAGTACACATGAAGGAGAGCAAGTAATTCATGATCAGCTGGAGCAACCAACACTTCAGCTGAACAATTTTCATAACAATATGTACAAATTACCTACCAAGGGGAGAAAACATTTATTAAAACAACAGGTATCACAAGTTCACCTCCCTGGCTTATCCCAAGAAAAGGATTTTGTGCAATTTGCAGGTGTCACACAGTCAATGTCTCTCGTCTAAAATTCAAACTCTTGAAAGTCCTTTAACTCCACATCTGTTGGCAGCCTGTAAGAGTTCTGCATACGAATTCAATGAAAGAGAAAGGGTGTTTGTCTGAGTTCTAACATGAGTCTGTTAACCATGCTGAGTATTAAAAGGTACACTAATATTTTTTCCCCAAATGAGAAAGATGCACAGCTTTACATAGGAATGACCTTTGAAAAAGAGAGGACAGTGGATGTGAAAATTGGCATGTAGGGTATGAATAATAATGTTTACACGGGTACCGAAGCATTCAGGTGTACAGGATTATCTTTAAAATGAGAGTACTTCTGAAATCAGCTGATACGTGTTAAGCATATGGGTGAGAAGACCTTGGTGAACCCTGTGAAAGTGTGATGGCAAAAGACACAAATCAAGACAAGGTATCATACTAGTTCCCATGAGAATGACAGTGGCTGAAATTTTTTAAAGTGGAATATATAAAGTATATTTTTCTATTCAACTTTGTCAGACTTAGTAAGAAGAAAGACCGAGCATATTAAAAGATAGAGAACCCTGGGAAAACTTCTAGGTCATTTACATAATAAACTGAGCACCAAAAGCTCTCTTAGAAAGAGAAAAAGAATGAAGAACACTTTTACTTTTAGTCTGACTTCAACAAAATAACTAAATTTTATACATAACTTCAATAACCAAATAAGAAAGTATCTTCACAATGCTCTAACTACCTTTACAAGAAACCAAAGAGGTTATTTTTACAATTTTATCGTTTCCAAACTTTCAAATGTGCACATGAAGAATTCCAGATCTGGATATGAGAAACCTCTTTTCAAGGTCTCAGAATAAAAGAAAGTCAATTATTAAATTCATTTGCATTTAAAGAATCCTCAACAGGCACAAGAGAAGTTGGCTATAATAGGCAATTTTTATACATTAATTCTTTCAATTATTAACCTAATTTCTGTCCCTGCAGCTAATTCTGTATCTTACTAATTACTCCATAGACTAACAATTTATTTCTTGTTCTCCTTGTCACCCTGCCCACTGTTTTCCCTCTACCTCCCTCT
>NW_022196913.1:25309848-25314190 GCF_008632895.1 Mastomys coucha
CCTTGGATCTTAAAGGCCAATGGCTAAAGTAATTCTCACATACAGAGCTTTTCTGGATGCAAACAACTTGGAAGATTTAGTAGATCTTCCATGTTTCTAATCATTAGCATATTCTCAGGGAATACATGTCACTAAGAATCTGTTTGCTATAATCTAACACAAAGGGGCTCTGAATGCAAACTTGAATGCATTCTAATTTCTGTGGGAGCCCCCATGGAATCTGCTGTGTCTCCTTGTGTAGTTTCAATAGTAATGCTCACATATTCTAAAATATTGACCAAAACAATTCCATGAGCATTGCATTTTGTACAATTAAATAACAGTTTATAAGTGATTTGCAGTGTTCATTTGTCTGTCTGTTTGTAAGATAGGATTTCATGAAACTAAGATAGTCTCAAATGCCTTATATAACTAAGGATGATTCTCCTGTCTCAACCTCCCAAGTGCTGGGATTAAAATCATATACCACCACACCCAGTCTGTTTAGTGTTGGGGATTGAACACAAGGCTTCATACATGCTTAGTAAACATTCTTCCAACTTGCACTTTATCCCTTGCTCTATATATAACTTTATATATTTAATCTTTTGAGACATCATCCAAAGATGCATTCATATCAGATAATGCACTATGCATGGCAGCCATCATGACAAACCCCAAATGAGGGACTTCTTCCATCTTTGTTCAGTGAGACTTGGCACTAATATCTTCTGCAACTGTCTACTACTTTCTCGGAGATAAGAATGGGCACAAATTAATGTGCTTTAAAAGTGATACCACAGGACTAGAGAGACACCTCAGTGATTATGAACATTTGCTGCTCTTCCAGAGGACCTGAGTTTGATTCCCAGCATCCATATCTCAGCTCACAACTGTCTACAAATCTAGTTCCAGGGGTTCTGACACCCTTTTTTGGGCTCAAGGGCACAAAGCACACATGTGGTGCACAGCCATCTTTTCTGGCAAACACAGTACATATAATAAAATAAATTAAAAGGTGACAACACAATCTTGTTTATTTCTTATTCATCCATAAAAAACTATATTCCATGGGTTATCTCAACTTAATGAAAAGAGAATATGATCGATTTGACAGCTGTTAGAAATTTGGTATTTGTCTGTGAAATTTGTGTGAGTCTTAAGAGTTATTGCAATGTTTAGATTGATGAAATTTCACAAGGTAAATGAAATTTTATTTCCATATATTATGACATTTATCTCTTGTGGAAAATAGTATTTCATTTAAACTTTGATATTTTCTATTATTTTATATCCTTCTCTAAAAGCTCTCTTCTTTATACTTTCAATAAATGATCTAGGCATTGGTGATACACACCTTTAATTATAGCACTTAGGAGCCAAAGGTGGGTGGATCTCTGAGTCCAAAACCATCCTGGCCTACAAAGAGAGTCCCAGGACAGCTAGGGCTACACAGAGAAACCCTGTCTCAAAAGATAGATAGATAGATAGATAGATAGATAGATAGATAGATAGATAGATAGATAGATAGATAGGTAGATAGATAGATAGACAGATAGACAGACAGACAGATAGATAGAAGATAGGTAATTTCAATAAACCAAAATGGATTTAATGGAATACCTTGATGAAATCTGAAAGTGTCATTTTTTTCCTCTATTGCTTTATAATTCTGGAAATGTGAAGAAGGAAGAGTCATTGGACGATTACTTATTTGGCCAGTCAATAACTGCCACACCAACTCCAGTAGAATCTGTATGACAAGTTCCACAGACTGAGGTGAAAACTTCAAGGGAAGGTGGCCTCCTGGAACTGGTTGTGGAACTCTTGGCCAGAGATAAAATATTGAACCATAGTTCTCATGGCAATTTATCTGTTTTATCTTCTTTTATTCTTTTTCTTACTTATGAGATGTTCCTGATGGCCTGGGCTAAAGTCTTTAGTGAGAATAATGGGTATGAGCCCATCCCTTGAGATGGGGGCAGTAGCCATGACCTTATCTCCCGGGAAACCAGCGCTTCACTTTATAAATCATTTACAAGATAATACTGATAGATAAAAACTTTTCCAACAATAAATTTCATATGGCTACATGTGTGTCATCAGAAGTGGGCTTTGGCATATTATTTTAGAAAGCTTTAAGTAAAAAGAATTTAAATAGTTGAAATTTACATTTTGAAGATTCACAAAAAAAAAAAAAAAAGAAAAGAAAAGAACAGGTACTAGATGTTAAATAATAACTGACCATAAAAATTTATTAACCTGCTCTTGCAATTGTGCCACTAGCCTTGGACGATTTTTGTGCTTTACTGTGCCAAATGACTATGATGATATCTGTCCTATCCATGACTGCTTCATTGAACACATCTTCTCAGAATTGTAACAATTGTTTGTTTATGTATAATAACCCTTGATTAAGAGCAGCAAAATACACTCAGATTCAAATTGGCTCTGTGTTTGTCTCTGTTTGTCACCACTGAATCCTTACCTACCTAGACTTCGAGGACCCTTATCCCAGGAACCCCTATACCAGACTGGGGTAATCCATGGCAAATAACAGTATAATACCTTACATAAAATACAGTTAGTACAGTATGATATATTGTGAATTTCTTCATCTTAAAGCCCTTCATATCTCTGTCAAAGTTATTTTCAAAAGATAGTTCATCATCCCACAACAGAGATGGCAAGTTCTGTGGGATGGATATCTTCTTATTAATTGTTGTATTTTATGAATTTTCTGTAATCTTTGCAAGGTTTGTGAGCAAGGAAGTACAATTATATAGTAATCACTTCCTAGTTTCAATAAACTAAATATACAAAACACAGACTATTTATAGACCTCCAGAAGAGTCTTACACTGCCTACCCAGAGGTGTTCACATGTGTGTCTAATTTTCATTGCCCTTTGGTTTGCATTGTCTGCATTTAGACTACAAATTAAATTAATATTGTAGATACTTTTGATTATCTGAATTTAGGAATTTGATGATTGCAGAAAATGTATCTATTGAATTGTTATTGAATGATAAACTTCTGGCAATAAATCAATGCTTATGAAAGCTAATCAACCTGATCTCACATGAATAGCCTATGTTTGGAGATGTAAATGTCAATAAATAATAATGATAATTAAATAGAATTTTCACTTTAATAAATTGCTTTTTGAAAAAGGAGTTGTGTCAGCATTCATGAGATTTGCAACACTGGCAAAAGCTCCACACCATAGGATCAACACTTTTAAAAGGCATATACAGGGCTAGAGAGATGGCTCAGTGGTTAAGAACACTGATCTTCTGGAGGTCCTGACTTCAAAACCCAGCAACCACATGGTGACCTACAACAATCTGTAATAGGATCTGACCTTCTTCTGGTGTGTCTGAAGACAGCAACAGTGTACTTACATATAATAAGTAAATAAATTTTTTTAAAAAAAGCATATACAGTAGTTAAAGGAGAAAAGATGGAGAAGACAAACAATGGATTACAAATCAGACCAGATTTGAATCTCACATTTTTCCTTCATTAAGAAAAAAATCTCAGATATAATACATGCCTGTCATACTAGCACTGAGTGGGCCGAGGCAGAATTGAGAGTTCCAGAACCTGGATTACAGTAATTATCACATCTCAAATAAAGAATAAGTAGAACAGAATCTAATCGCACAATGTTTCTAGGCCTTAATTTCCTAGATTTAAGATGGATTGCAAACAAAATTTTCCTTTCTTCTGTTGGCTTTTTTGCTGATTCACTACATTTAGACTCATGATTTTCATCTCTTCTTTTACAGAGATTAAATCCATCCAGAGAGAACAGTAAAGGGCTCTTCTGTGTGCATGGAGGCACTAGGTAGGTAGGCTTCCCAAAATGGAACACTGGTGGGTGTCAGTGTCACAATTGTTTCCAAGGTTCTTAAAGTCAACAAACAACAAAGGGGAAAAAAAACTAAGTTAATGTGGTTCTGATCCTTGCAAAATGGAGGAACACACAAATAAACTGAAGAGCCAGGTTTTCTTTTCACTAAAATATGATTTTATCATTTTGTTGGCCCCTTCTCTTCTCTCCATCTAAACCCTCACCTACCACATACCCCCCATGAACTCTTAAGCTTAAATATATATGTGTGTGTATAAATTTGTGGGGAGTATGTATCTGTGTGTGTGAGTGTGTGTGTGTGTGTGTGTGTGTGTGTGTAGTACTACTTGTATGCATGTGATTTAAGAGGTGGATAACTAGTTAGGTGGCTCATCATGATAAAAACTAATCCTCCTGCTTTAGATTCTTTAGTTGACTACAGTTTCTTGCTTACAAGTGCAGCTCTATGATATTGGCCACTTCTGAGGTAGCATGTCTGGGGATATCA
>NW_022196913.1:25314201-25315810 GCF_008632895.1 Mastomys coucha
TTTTGTTTGTTTCTTTGTTTTTTGGAGGGGAAACTGGGAATGTAGAAATTTACATGTAAATAAAAAATTCAAAAAATAAAATCTTTATATTCATGCACAATAACAACTGGACGGTGAAAGATACTGTCAATTTTAGAATCCTCTTTTTGTAATTAAGTAAAAGAAATAAAAACTACCAATAGACTTACAAAAAAAAACTATGGACAACTGAAATATTAAAGATATTTTTAATTCACTGGACAATTTTCCACACAGGCATCTTTAAATTTTGTTTCTTAGGTCTATCAGGAATATATAATTAAGTTGTGTGCATATGCTTGTAGATGTGTTTTATCTTAAAATAAATGTGATTGTAACTTCAAAAAAAAAGTCTCGGTCATCAGAGGATCAAATAATTACTAAGAAAATTTTGAAAATCATGAAATTACATAAGCTACTAATTTGCAATTGGAATTGCACGAGTAAGCTGGATACAAGCTAAAGCACACTTATGAAACCGATAATTTTACTGTACAATGTTCCCACCAAAGAACAAAAACCTAACTTCCCTGACCGGGAATCTGTTTCCAAGGTTCTTAAACTCAGCAAACAACAAATGGGGAAAAAAAAATGGGAAAAAAAAAAAAAACTAAGTTAATGTGCTTCTGATCCTTGCAAAATGGAGGAGCACGCAAATAAACTGAAGAGCCAGGTTTTCTTTTCACTAAAATATGATTTTATCATTTCATTGGCCCCTTCTCTTCTCTCCATCTAAACCCTCACCTACCACATACACCCGCATGAACTCTTAAGCTTACATATATGTGTGTGTGTATAAATTTGTGTGGGGTGTGTGTGTGTGTGTGTTCAGTATTACTTGCATGCATGTGATTTAAGAGGTGAACAATTAGCATTGGATGACTAGTTAGGTGGCTGATAAAAACTAATCCTCCTGCTTTAGATTCTTTAGTTGACTATAGTTTCTTGCTTACAAGTGCAGCTCTATGATATTGGCCACTTCTGAGGTAGCATGTCTGGGGATATCATTCTGTTTAAGCAGGTCCTATTGGTTTCATAGGTTTAGTTTCCCTGACATTTCTCGGAGACACAATCTCATAGCAGACATCTTACTCCTCTGGCACTTACAATCTTTCCATTCCCACTTCTGTGATGTTCCCTGAAACTTAGGAATAGGAGTTGTGTTATATATGGGTCACTGGTGGCTAGGAACCCCATGACCACTTGTTTTGACCAATTGTGGTTTTCTGTAATGCTCTCTGCTGCAGAGAAGCTTCTCTGAGAAGGAATGAGCACTACACTTATCTGTGGATGTAATGAGGAATTCCAAAGCAGTTAGGAATTTGGTTGATTTAGTAGAGTTTGGTAGCATGTTCTCCTCTAAGCTCCACAACCTGACTAACCCTGAGGAGATGGCTAGGTTTAAAGTAACAGCGGTGATTCCCTTCCTGTTTAGCTGGCCCTAAATCTAAATAGACAGCTGGTGGGCTAGCATCAAGATATGAGTGCCACTATTGTACTGTTAGCAATGTCTTACCATGCTGGTCACTGTTGTGGGTCACAGATGTCACAGCGAGGTGAAACTATTGATTGCCTCCTACCCATGGAAGTT
>NW_022196913.1:25315821-25318432 GCF_008632895.1 Mastomys coucha
ATATGAGTGCCACTATTGTACTCTTAGGAATGTCTTACCATGCTGGTCACTGTTGTGGGTCACAGATGTCACAGCGAGGTGAAACTATTGATTGCTTCCTTCCCATGGAAGCTTTCATAACAGCTTCCAATACTGTGAAAGTCCTCACGGAGAAGGATTTCAGGTCATGTCCAACTCTAACATTCTGAATATTGTGTTTCCTCAACTAAGGGCATCCGCAATAACTCATGTTGCTTGAAAGGATGTTTCTCATGCTTTTCTATGGTTTTAGTTAGTCTGTCACTCTTGAGGGTAACATTGTCAGCGCAACTGGTAAAACTCCACTTAACTGTACATGTATATACATAGACTTATATGGATTACATGTAATTTTAGGTAAAGAAGAAATAATTCTGGCTGGAGATGTAGCTCAGTCATTAAAGACTAGGCTCACAACCAAAAATATAAGAAAGAATAATTCCTTATAGCTTTTTCAAACATTTTTATTTTTCACTTCAATCTCCCTCTCCTTCTATATTAAGCCCTCTGTTCCCTCCTGAATTAAAGCCCACCCTCACTTTTCCCATTTTCTCCTTCATATAGCCTGTATCCTATTCCTGTGAAAGTCAGTCCTTAAGGAGGCATATTTCATTCAGGTCATGTCATAATTCTGTTTTTATATAATTGCATGATGTTCCATTGTGCACATGTACCATATTTTCATCATATATCTGTTAGTTGTACGATAGTTAAGGGTTTTTTTCCTCTTTCCTAGCTATTGGGAATAGAGTAGTAATGCAGATGGCTAAGCAACTATCTGTGGAATAGGATGTTGAGTCCTTTACACATATGCCAATGAGTGGTATAGCTGTGTCCTATGGTGGCTGCACCAGTTTGCAGTCTCACCAACAGTGAATGAAATTTCCCCTACTCCCCACATTTAGGGTGGGAGATCAAGACAGGGTTACTCTGTGTTGCCCTAGCTATCCTGGAACTTACTCTGTAGACCAGGCTGGCCTCGAACTCACAGAGATCCACCTGCCTCTGCCTCCTGAGGGTTGGGATTAAAGGTCTGTGCCACCACCACCCAGATTTCCACATCTTTTCCAACATTTGTTGTCAGTTGTTTTGTAGATCTTCACCAGTATGACTGGAGTAAGAGGAAATCTCAAAGTTGTTTCAGGGAGTGTTGCTTTGTTTTGGTTTTGAATCCTGGTCTCTCTATGGCACACAGGCTGTCCTAGAATTCATTGTGTAGATGAGGATAACCTCAAGTTCTCAGAGATCCACCTGCCTCTGCCTCCTGAGTGCTGGCATTTATGATGTACAACACCATGCCTGGCTCACAGTTGTTTTGATGTTCGTTTTCCTAACTGCTAAGGGTGATAAACACTTGAGATATTTCTTAGTAACTTTTTTTCTGGAACTCCCTATTCAAAGCCATAAACCATTTTTAATGAAATGTTTGTTTGTTTGTTTATAATGAAATGTTTGTTTATTTGTTTTGACACTTTGGTTTCTTGAGATCTTTATTCTGGATATTAATCATCTATGTAGCTGTGTAGCTGGCAAAGATTCTCTCTCATTCTTCGGACTTTTTCCTCACTATATTATATCTTTAGCTATGTAGAAGACTTCTAGTTTTACAAGGTTACACTTCTCACATGGCATCCTTCATCCATAGATAAATGGAGTCCTATTCTGGAAGTCCCTTGCTACAACTTTATCATATAGGGTGTTGCATATGTGGAGGTTTTACCCAGTAATTTCAGCATTTCAAGTTTCACTTTGAGGTCTTTGATCCTTTTGAAATAAAGTGCCCTTCTTCCTCTTCCTCTTCCTCTTCCTCTTTCTCTTTCTCTTCTTCCTCCTCTTCCTCCTCTTCCTCCTCTTCCTCCTCTTCTCCTTCTTCTCCTCACTCTCCTCCTTCCCCTTCTTCTTCTTCTTCTTCTTCTTCTTCTTCTTCTTCTTCTTCTTCTTCTTCTTCTTCTTCTTCTTCTTCTTCTTCTTCTTCTTCTTCTTCTTCTGCTTTTTCTCCTCCTCCTTCTTCTTCTCCTCCTCCTTCTTCTTCTCCTTCTCCTTCTTCTCCTTCTCCTTCTCCTTCTTCTTCTTCTCCTCCTCCTCCTCCTTCTTCTTCTTCTTCTTCTTCTTCTTCTTCTTCTTCTTCTTCTTCTTCTTCTTCTTCTTCTTCTTCTTCTTCTTCTCTCCCTTCTCTTTTCTTCTTCCTCCTCCTGCTCCTTTTATTTTTCTTTTTTTAGTTAAGATATAATCACATCATTTTCCCCTTACCTTTCTTCAAACCCTTCTTAATCCTTCTGGAAATCATGGCTTTTATTCCTTTGGTTATTATTATTACACACACACACATGCACAAGCATGTACACACACACACACACACACACTCCACCTGCTCTCAGTATTCTTTGCCTGTCTGCCATTCTTTGTCTAGAAGTGGAGCCCCACAAGATGTCCTCCTTCCATGTTAACATGTCTCCTGGTACTATATTCTAGGAAGCTGAGAGAGCTCTGAGTGTCTGAAGTCCTAGGAGAATATGAGCTTTTCACATGGCCACAGATATGACTCCAAAACTCCCATCCCATAGGAAAAGAGTAAAGCCTTCCTCCTGAGGGG
>NW_022196913.1:25318470-25319687 GCF_008632895.1 Mastomys coucha
AAAAAAAAAAAAAAAAAAATGTCCACCAAAGCTTTCTCCCAGTCCCCTGGATATTTACGATCTGAATGAAGACTGCGTTCCTACAGTAATGTCTCTGTCTGGCATTAACTAAACCTGTCTTCTTGTTAAACTCTAAACAACAACTCTGCTTTCTTCTTTATCTGTGTGTATAAGCCCTACCTTTGGCTCTCAGCCTACTGAAACAATGGAATCCAAGAAACTGGCATTCTCCTAAGAATCTCATGTTGAGCAAAGTAAAATAATGAAGCCTGTTGCCAACCAGTGGAGTTTGTTTCCTGAAGAGAGATTTCACTCAGTTCTGACAACTTGTCACACAGCCTTATGGGAGAAATAAGCAGAGTGTTAATGCTGGGTGGGACTATATCTCAGAATTCAAAATCCAAAAATGAGGACAGAAGGTGGCAGTCTCCTTACAACAGCTGTGGGCCAAGCAGTGACCTGATGCCATTCATTCTCATGGAGTGCACTATTGGTGCTGAGACCCTGGACCACAGTCATAGTGCAGCCATGTTCATACAAGAACAAGTGCCAACAAATGAATGTGCACACTGACATGAATATATTTTTAGAATTTAAATTTTTGGAGAATTTTTAAGAGGAGCCTAAAATATACATCCTGCATGTTGGAATTGTACAATGAGATGATGGGTTAGTAGAATAGCAATGACAATAAAAATGGATGGATTTGTGCTATCTTTAGACAGCTCAGATAACAAGAACATAAAACATGATCCATTGTTATCATATGACCATAAAATCTACTTAAACTCATACAAAAGGGTTAAAAGCTTTAATATTTGTTGAAAGCTATGTCCTCCTGCTACTCCTCCTTGTTGCCCTTCCCTCCTCCCTCTCCATAATTACTTTTTACATTGATCTGATAAAACACCTGACAAACACAGCTTAGAGAGAAAAGGGTTTATTTTGGCTCCAGTTTCAACACATCCACCGAATCGCAGCACAAACATGAAGCTGCTGACTGCATTGCATCCATAGCTGTGAAGTTAAACATAGAGAAATCAACATGTGCCTAAGGACAGATGATGACAGGGAAATGGTCCTGAATGGACTGATTCTGCCACCATGATAAGGGCCAAGATCTATCGGTTGAACCTTTTTCCCATTGGCCTCACACTTTGATAGAATGCTTGTCCATTCCTAGAATTCTCTTCACTGCATTCTTTACATCTTTATTT
>NW_022196913.1:25320506-25321754 GCF_008632895.1 Mastomys coucha
GGGCAGAGCTTCTCTATAGTTACTTGTAGCCAAGTGATTCTACAATGTGCTGAACTCAGTCCCTGTGCATTAGAAATCAATGAAAACTATGAATATGCAGAATCACCTCATTCATGGTTCTGTGTGTTTTGATTTTGTATTAAAGCATAATAACTATAAAAGTGAGATTATATATCATACATATATGTATATATGTAATACATACATACGCACGTATATTTGTGTGTAAGAGTATGAATATGTGTGTGCATGTGTGTGTGTGTGCGTGTGTGTGTGTGTGTGTGTGTGTGTGTGTGTGTGTGTGTGAACTGTTGCCTGTGGTGGCATTGAACCACCATACCCTGCTGGAATGGAAAAGATCTTGAAATTTTCCCCTGGAACTATGGCATTAATCATTGATTGTGGTTCATCTTTCCTTAATCAAAGGAGCTGAGCTTCAAGCAAATTTTTTTTAATTTTTATATGCTCCACCACTTGATAAGAGAACCACTTTTTCTTATATTCATTTACAGATGCCTACATCCCAACCATTATAATGATCATAATCACACCTTGTCCTCCCCCTCCTCCTCTTCCTCTTCTGAGTTTTTCTCTATTCAACATCATAGGCATTGTGCCTTCTGTATCAGTTTTAGAGTTCACAACTACACTTTTTTTGTGGTTGCCATTGATATGTCTTTGTCAAGAAATAATAACCGAAGCATTAACCTTTATGTGTTTATCCCATTTTAATACCTTTAAAGTATTGTGCTACACATTCTGCTTGACTTTATGAGTTTATTTCAGGGTTAAACAGTGAACTAGTTCTAGAATATTTTAGCCTTCACAGACACAACAGCCATATCAGCTGCTGGTCACTCAACCACTGCACAGAAGTAGACAGGCAGATGATTACCTAGAGACAGCTCATAGGATGGCCAATGTGGTGACTGTCCTGATCAAATTCACCAATCATGATGGCTTTTCTGGTTACTTTGTAGCCTTAATGGAAAAAATATCATCTGGTTACCTTTAAAAGAGAATAGATAGGAAATAAAATCTTCATCGATCTTACTATTTCTGAGGTATGTGACACATTCTTATATACATACAACGTTTGGTCATTCAATATCATTTTTCTCAGTGAGCTATGACCATGAACTTCAAACTACCATTTCTTATATTTATAGTGTCCTTAGGGGCATCAAAGTAAAGCCTTCTGTTCATTAAAATAAGATAAGGATGAATTATCTGGAGTAAATCATCATT
>NW_022196913.1:25324595-25333982 GCF_008632895.1 Mastomys coucha
AGAATCAGTGAATCAGTCTTGGCTAACCATTTTTGGTTCACTCTTTGAAACTGTTTATGGCATCTTTTTACTCACTATTACACCTACTGTCTTCTTGTATGACGGCGCTGTGTTCTTCAACTTGTATTCCGAGGCTACTTGGCTATATCGAGGAACTACTTGTGCACAATTCTAAAGGCTACTCTGTGGCTGGGGTTTTGGCCCGAGGGGATTGGTGTCCCACAGAGGTGATTAAGGAACTCTATGACTATAGTCAGAATCCTATCCAAATAACGATTTCATGATGAGTTCCCTTAAGACAATGCTTTCACCTCTTCCTTTTGTTTTACATCTCAAAAGAAATTAATTTCATAGATAGATTTCAACACACAGTATTTTATTATGCTTATATTGAAAATCAGATATGTGACATGTCTATCTATGAAGGTTAATACATAATATGAAATGTCTTTTGATCAATTGATATCAGATCGAAGAACTTGTTATCTAATGTTGCAGCTACTGAACAGAAAATAGTTGATCTCTTAACATACTTCTGCAGTAAACATAGTTGTTAGTACATGAATTCTACCATCCTTGTTCCATTGTCAATGAATTAAAATAACAGATGAAAAAAAAATTTTTTCTTTGGTCCCAGTATCCTTTTTACAGGTGAAAATTCTTGAGGCTGCCTTAAGTTTGATGACTGAAAATTTAACACTAGCTGAGAGCCTCCTGCCTTCATTGCTATCTGACTCATAGGAAAGCATAGTGATAAATCATATTCATTGCATACTCATGTTTAAAAATAAGATACCCCACATTCATATGTGAGTGCTTAAATAACATGTGTTCTTAAGCTTACTTGCTTTGAATTTAAGCAAAGATATCATAGTTTATGGCACTCTGAAGGGTTTTTTCACATAATATTTTTGTAAGATTATTCAATATGTTTTGTCTAGCTATGGTTCACTGTCCATTATTATAAAGTGTTATAATTATTATATATTCTAACACTATTATAACACTGTCATTGTTATTACAGATTCTCTTGTTGGTAGACATTCTCACAGATTATAATTTTCAGCTTACATGAGTGATTCCTTGATGGGTGCTTTTATGTAGATCTAACTGAACACATACTCAGGAAAGTCATAGTGTCTGTGCCTAACATAGGAAAATTGCCAGTGTATGGAAAATGCTAGGAGTAAACTTTACAATCTATTTCTCCCAAATGAATCTTTGTCCTACACTTATCACATGTAGATTATTCTATTGATCCATGTATTCTGCAGCACATAACATTATAGACATTCAAATTATTGCCAGTTCAAATGTAAATGTTATCTACCTGTGGCCTTGCTGTGCTATGGGATTCTGATAAAAAAAAAAGTCAGGACTTTCTCTTCAGGGAAAAGTTGTTAATGTGCATGCATGGACTTGAATGATTTCTTCTTCATGAAGAACCCAAATGATGGGTACTGGAGAGATGGCTCAGAGGTTAAAAGCACTGTCTGCATTCAATTCCCAGCAACCACATGGTGTCACAACTATCTATAATGGGATCTAATGCCCTCTTCTGACACAAAGGTATATATGTGAATAGAGCACTTATATGTATAAAATAAATAAAAGTCATTTTAAAAAGAAGGGAAGAATCCAAACGTTTTAATTAATGGAGGTGGGCTTTATTCATATATAGAGCAATATAAAATAAAAAAAAAACTCTTTAAAAAGAAAAAGAAAAAAATCCACATAGTTAAGAAAAAATGGGAGTGGTATGATCTTTTCTTCTTTGACTCCCTGTCTGGTAATTCACTGTTAAAAAACAAAAACAAACAAACAAAAAAAATGTAAAGCTGTGATTCTAGAGATGTCTTAGACATAGAGGAAGTAATGTAACAAAGTCTCGTGTAAGCATTTTGACAGAGACTAAACCACGTAGCAGATTTTCTGTCCTTTCTTCAAGGTCTCTGGAAAAGCATACTAAGTATGGCAGGGGTTGTATTCAAGTTTAATGTATATTCAAGAACAGTGCTTGGCCTGCATGGCTATTTTTGTTTTTCTTTTCCCTGGCTCTTAAGGCCCTTATTTGTCTTTGATGGGTGAATCCCTTCAGGACCAATACATGTCATCCTGGCTTATACTCCTGTAGCATCATCACATGAGTGGCTGGGTTTTCTTCCAATCAAGGCTTCAATAATGCTGGAGATAATCCTTGTCATCAATGACACTGTAGAATAGGATCAAATGGACCCACAGTGCTAAAATCATGATATCTATGGAGATTTTAAAGACAACAAAAGTTGAAAAGTATCTTCCAAATAAGTTATTTGGGTTCTAACCAAGTCTGTATGGAGACATGAGCAGGGTAGCAGGTTTGTGATATACAATCTGTTGTATATCACAACAGATATACAATCTGTTGATGTCTCACTTTGGGGACTCAATCTAATGTTGTTGGACACACTTTTATATGTTAGTGTCTTGAGTGGCATCCAAATGCCTTGAGAAATAAAACTCCTTAGACATTCCTGTACAGGACCTCCAACATGGGCTGTAACATTCTTGGAAGAGTCTCCAAGTGTTCAAGTGTTGGATGGCAGAGAGAGAGGTGAGGGAGGGAGAGAGGGAGAGAGAGAAAGAGAGAGAGAGAAATTGCTTGTGTGTCTATGTGTCTGTGTTCCCTTTGACTATATCCTCATTCTAAGTCAAAGATATCACATTGTTTTTCAGATTTCCTTTCCAAGGGCTTACATACATCAAAGGATACCATGATTGCTTCAAAATCTGTAGTCTGGACCTTGGAGATTAAGTTTTAAGATTCTATGTCTGTGTGTGTGTGTGTGTGTGTGTGTGTGTTTGTGTGTGTGCATGTGCGTCCCTCTGTTCATTCCCCAACATTGATATTTGGGATTGAAACATGTATAATAACCCTTGTTTTTACAAACAGAATAATTCCATTGTACACACATAACCCCTTGAGTCTCCCCTGGAATTCAAAGCAGATCTAATAAAGTAATGTTCATGTGATTCCCTTGTCTGTTGTGATCAAATAGATGGTCCAATGGTCACAAGAGGGAGACAGATTAGGAACAATAAATGGCAGTAATACATCCTACAAAAAAAATTTTAATGCTAAAAGAAGCTTTTTACCACACTTTCATTCAACTAGGATAGTGACTGGGACAATTATAACAATAGATGAAGTCCAGGGGTGGCAGTTTCTAAGGAAGAGAAACGAGAAGGTTTATTTGTTTCTCTGGGTGGTAGATTCTCAAGACAATACTGCTTGTAAGCTGGTCAGCCTCTGGAGTAACCAGGGCAGGTCTGTGTCCTCTGGAGTCACAGCTTAGCCTCTCAAGATGGTCAGTTTTCATGCTATGGATGGGTCAGGAACTCGGTCTCAGTTATCCTTCAATGCCACCTTCGCTCTCCTGGGCTGGATCCAGGGGATAACCTCTGCCACCTTTACTATAATGGGAGAGGAAAAAAAAAACAAGAGAGCAAGCACATCTAGTAGGAAGAAAATGGGATTTTATTTGTAACCTAAAGGGATCCTGTGCTCAGTTCTCAGTGGTCAGAGCTTTGTCTCACATTCTTATACAGGTGGCTAATTTAAAACCATGTTGCTGAAAAGCTAAGTACAACTTTTTAGAACAGAATACAACCTTGAGCACATATTTTGATTACAAGAAGTACTGACTCTTATAATCAAAGGTAAGAGGAAGCTGAGTTTCTGACAAATAGCTTCATTATATGCAAAGAAAAAAAAAGCAAAATGTTTGGTTTAACCCTTTGATAAAAAATACCACATATTTCATAATTAATTTTTGCCTTTAGAATATCTTTTAAATCTTCTTCAAATCTTAATTAAGATCTTATTTTTAATATTTCTGTTTCCTTCTACCCCCTCTTACCTTTCCCATCTGTCCTCCACCAACTCCCTCCAAAATTGACATATCTCCTTTACTTTAATCATTGTGTGTGTGTATGTGTATATATATATATGTATATATATATTATACATTTATGTATATATGTATAATTATAATATATAATTATAATATATAATGCATTATAATATATAATGTATATATATTATACATTTATGCATATATGTATACATTTATACATGTATATGCATATATATATGTATAGAGAGAGAGTGAGAGAGAGAGAGAGGCCACTGAGTCTGCTTAGTGTTGGCTGCATGTATATGTTTCTAGCACTGACTACTTGGTATTGATGGCCAGTCAGAGGACTTATTTCTAAGGACTTATTTCTTATTTCTAATTTTCTCTCTATCCACATTTATTAATTGCTTGCAGTTTTTCATCTAGGGTGAGGTACTGAGAGATTTCCCTGTAAAGTTTGGTCTGGTTCTTCCTCCCAGCCCCATGCTCCCAGAAGTAAGACTCAGACTCAAAATATATTTACAAATATCTTGGTCGTATAGCTAGACTCTTCTATGACTAGATCATAACTTAGATAAGCCAATTATTTTAACCTACATTCTGCCATGTGGCTGGTTGCCTGTGCTTGGGTACAATGTATCCATCTACTCACATCTTCCTAGACAGACCTTCCCATGCCTGGCTCTATTCCATAATCCTTACTCCACCTGGATGTCCCACTTTCTATTTCCTGCTTAAGCCATAAGCCACTGGCTTTTTAATTGACAGGTGATGCATCCATACAATACACAAGGTATTCACTCAACATTGTCCTGTTTATGTTGGTAACTGTCGACTGTTGTTGACATGTTGGTATGTTGACATGTCAGCTGTTGTTGGAATTGTCAGGTCTACTTTAGGCAGCCACAGGGTTGAGATTTCATGGGTGGAGCTCTCTGTCATTGCAAGAAGGCACAATCTCACAGCAGACTTTCTGGTCCTCTGGCTCTTACAGCCTTTCTGTCCTCTCTTCAGTGATGTCCTGAGTCTTTGGTGCAGCAATTATGTTGTATCAGTCGGGGCTGGGTATCTGTACTCAGTTATTCTCTGCATTTAGATTAGCTGTGGCTTTCCATAATGGTCTGGTTCTTCACCCAAAGGAAGCTTCTTGGATGAGAAGCAAGATCTACACTTATCTGTGAGAATATAAGGATAAGAATTTGGAGTGTAATTTGGAATTATTACTGGTTTAGAAAAGTAGTAGTAGTAGTAGTAGTAGTAGTAGTAGTAGTAGTAGTAGTAGTAGTAGTAGATTCTTTTCTCAGGTCTATGACCTCTCCAGCCATATGCAACTGTCTAGATTTATAGGAAAAGGATGATTTCCCTCCTGTGAAGCCACTCTTAAATACAATTAGATATCTGTGGTAATCTCCAAGGTAGAAGTATCACTATTTTGCCATTTTGGAAATGTTCTTAGTCCAGACACTTTATAGCTGAATAAGACTACTCAATGTGCCTCTCCCTTGGCAGACTGCAAAGCATATTCTGATTCTGTGAGAACCAGTCCTCCAGAATGAAGCTCTTGGAACAGTAACAGCTCAATTACTCCAAGTCTTGTATCCAAAGTGAATCTTACTTTTGGCAATAGAAACTTAACCTTCAAGTTCTGAAAGGTAACCAAAAGTAATAGTAATAGCCTATATTATTTTGGGAAGGGTGCTATCTAGATTTTACATCAATTTGAAAAGCTGGGTCATTTGGGAAGAGGGAACCTCAGCTGAGAAAATGCTCCTACTAGACTGACTTGTGGGAAACCTCTGGTACATTTCTTGATTGATGGTTGGTGGTTGATGTGGAAGGGTATAGAGAGCTGGACTGATCAACTGAGATTTTCCTCTGAGTCCCTAGTTCATAAAGAATAAACACAGCTCCTTCTCAAAACTAAGAACATGCCTGTCAGAGCCAGTAATGGCCAGGGACCAGAGCCTTGAGGAGCTGCTGTTTCATAGCCTTAGAACACACTCTTCCCACCATGGTTGCCAGTCCCAAGGCCCTGTGTGCTCAGTCTGTAATGCTCTAAAATACTCTGTGCTCCCCTTGTGCAGAGCTTCTTTTGTTTGTTTGGTTGGTTGGTTGGTTGGTTGGTTGCGGTGTTTTGGTTTTTGGTTTTTGAAAGATATTTCTCTGTGTGACCCTCACTGTCCTGGAACTCAGTATGAAAAGCGGGGTCTAAGATCTGCCTGCCTCTGCCTACCAAGTACTGAGGTTAAAGGAACACACCACAACCACCCAGGCTGACCATAGCAACTCTTATAAAATAACGCATTTAATTGGGGCTTGCTTACAGTTTCAGACGTTTAATCCCTTGTCGTCATGGCAGGAGGCAAGGCAGTATGCAAGCAGACATGGTGCTGGAGAAGGAGCTGAGAGTTCTAAGTCTGGATCTACAGGTAGAAGGAAGAGAGAGACACTGGGCTTAGTGTTTTTATAAAACCTCAAAGCCCGCTCCCCAGTAACACACTTCCTCCATCAAGGCCTCACCACTTTCATCCTTTCAATCCCTAGTGCCAATCCCTAGGCAGATAAACATATGAACCTACAGGGGGTATTCTTTTTTTTTTTTTTTCAGAAACAATAGTAACTCAGTCCCTGGGTGTAACAACTAAAAACTAATCTTGTAAACCTTCTTAAAATCTGATTCCCATCCCTGTGGAACTTCCATGATGCCAGGAAACTCTAGCAGCTATGGTTTTTTGTTTAAGATTTATTTATTTATTGTATGTGAGTACATTGTATCTGTCTTCAGACACTCCTGGTTGGTGGGATTTGAAATCAGGACCTTCAGCTGAGTCATCTCTCCAGCCCTAGCAGCTGCATCTTACCTTCATGCTGCTCCTGTCCAAAAAGGGACTAACTCCGCTATTCTTATTTAAACCAACACAGCATCGATATCATATGGTTGTAGTTATCTGCACTCATATTGAGGTATCTTATATTTGTTTCATCAGTCTACATGTCTGTTTCTGTACCAAGAAGTTGTTTTTATTACCCTAGTTTTGTAATATATCGTTCTTGTATTGTGTATAGGTATTTTGCTTGCATGTGAATCTGTGCATCATGTACAGGTAGTGCCCCAAAGGCCAGAAAAGGACATCAGGTCCCCTAGAACTGGAGTTACATACAGTTGTTAGCTGCCATGTGGGTTTTGTGAATTGAACGAAGGGACCTCTGAAAGCTCACCTGGTACTCTTAACCCCTGAGCCATGTCTCCAGCCCCTCTGCTATTGCAGATCTTAATATCTGTAATGATAATCCCTCTAGTGTTGTTCTTCTTGCCTTAGATTGCTTTGTCTACCCTTGTTTTTTAATTATTCCATATGAGTTTAGGATTCTTCAAAGAATGAGATGGGTATTCTAATTAGGATTGCATTGAGTGTGCAAATGGTTAGTAAAATGGTCATTCTCACAATACTAAATTTAGCAACCCATGAACATGGGATGTCTTTCCGCTTTCTAGTGCTTTCTTCAGTATCTTTCTTCAGAGATCTCAAGTTTTCATTGTAGAAGTCCTTTACCTCCTTTGTTACGTTAATTGTAGATGGTTTTTAAGGCTATTGTGAGTAAAAGTATGAGCGTGTTCTCTTTCTTGGCATGTTTGTTGGTAAGTCAGAAAAGCTACTGACTTTAAAGCCGATTGTTCCCTGTCACATTGCTGAAATTGCTGAGCACCTCTAGAAGTTTTCTGGTAGAATTCTCAGCATCTCATATGCATATCATTCCAAATAGGGATAACAACTTTTTTTTCCTATGTATATCCCTTTAATTTCCTTGTCTTATTGTTCTAGGTAATGCTTCAAGCTCTGTATTGAAAAGGATTGGGGACAGAGGGACAGAGGGCAGCCCTATCTTGTTCCTGATTTCAATAGGATTGCTCCAAGTTTTATCCATGTAGTATATACTGTTGACTGTTGACTGTAGGTTTGTCATATATCTGTTCAGGTATGTTCTCTCTAGTCCCACTGTGTCTAGGAATTTTATTGATATTTTATCCTACATCTATTGAGATGACCATGTGATTTTTGTCTTTAAGTCCACTTATATGATTTATTAAATTTATTGACTTATGAATTTTGAACCATCTCTAAAATAAATCCAACTAGATTATATTGGATGATACTTTTTATACGTGTTTGTCTACAGGTTGTAAGTATTTATTGTTGTTGTAGACGAGCATCTACATAAGACTGTTAAATTGATAGTTGTTTTATATCAAACAATTTTTATAATACTTATTTTTATTGTTATAATATTTTGTAAATTTTAAGGAATATGACAAAAAAGATATTGTAGGTATTGAAGGGGGGTTTCTGGGAGGAGTGGGGGGAAACAAAAGGGAAACAAGAATGTGATTTAATTCTACTTACTTAAAATATGTTTTTAAATGTTAACAAATTCAGATAAATTGAAATCATGTAACTTTTCTCATCATAATGCAATAAAAGTTTAAAAAATAAGTATTTATTGAGCATTTTTGCATCTGTATTCACCAAGAATATTGGCCTGTTTTTGTATATTTCTTGGGTATATGTGTCTTTCTTGGTGAGGGTTGGTTTTGTTTTCTTTGTTTTAAGGACATATATAGACCAGCCAGGCACACAGGAACTCTGCCAGCCCAGTGACTCGGGTTCCTTCTGGTCGGTCTGGGTTAGTGTTCTTAGCAGACCTTGGGCGCAAACTCTGCTGCCAGTCCCACAACACCCAGAGGAAGCTCCACTCCCAGGTGCTCTAACATACCCAGGATCAGAGGTGAGGAGGAACCAACATCGTTCCCAACACTGGGAGTAACTGGCACCAGCGGGTTGGTTTTGTTTTCTTTGTTTTAAGGATATATATAGACCAGCAGAACCAGACACACAGGAACTCTGCCAGCCCAGTGACTCGGGTTCCTTCCGGTCTGTCTGGGTTAGTGTTCTGAGCAGACCTTGGGTGCAAGCTCTGCTGCAAGTCGCACAACACAGAGAGAAAGCACTATACTCCCAGGTGATCTAACAAACCCAGGATCATAGGATCCCAGAATCACAGAATCACAGGATCACAGAGACAGCTTTACTCTGAGGAGTTCTGACACAACCAGGATCACAGGAAGGACAGGCTCCAGTCAGATTTAGCAAGGGCAGGTAGCACTAGAGTTAACCAGATGGCGGGGGGCAAGCATAAGAAAATAAACAATACAAACTAAGGTCATTTGCCATCATCAGAACCCAATTCTCCCACCATAGCAAGTCCTGGAGACACCATCACACCGGAAATGCAAGATTCAGATCTAAAATCATTTATCATGATGATGATACAGGACCTTAAGAAAGACATAAATAGCACCCTCAAAGAAATACAGGAGAACACAGATAAAAATCTAGAAGCTCTAAAAGAGGAAACACAAAATTCGTTAAAGAACTACAGGAAAACACAATCAAACAGGTGAAGGAAATGAGCAAAACCATCCAGAATCTAA
>NW_022196913.1:25334778-25335634 GCF_008632895.1 Mastomys coucha
AGAAGCAAGAAGGTAATCTTTCAACAAATCCACACAAACCTAATTCCACCTCTTACAACAAAAAACAATAGGAAGTAGCAATTACTTTTTCTTAATATATTAATTTCAAAATTAATATTACCAACCTATCCTAATTGATTGAAATCCAATAATATGAGGAATTGGAAATTTGTTGATTGTTATCCCATGGTCTCTCTAATTTGGTGATTGGAGAAATAGGAACAACATTGTACAATCTATATACACTGTCAGCTTGATTGTTTGTGACAGTGTCTGGCTGTGTACAACATAAGGATCTTAAAATCATGCTTCTCTTATCTCAGCCTCTCGATTAATAGTATTCTTTATTTCATGTTTTTACACTATACTTTGGTTTTCAGAACAGCTTATATATTTCAAAAGTATTTGTATATCCAAAAGAAACATAGACAATTAACTTGGGAGGTGGCTTGTAAGAGAACTACAAAGTGAGACTGAATGCTTTGCTTGACATTTGTAACTCTTGTATCAAGTTTGAAGAAGAGGACTTTATAAGTTACTCTTTCTCTGAGATGAATGCTTTTCCAAATTACCACTGCCAATAAGCCAAATTCTTACCCTCACCTAATGTCTGTGCCACCCTCCAAGCAGAACCATTGTTCATTGAAACAGTTGGTGGATGACTTTATGGATAAACCATCTTAATACTTTGTGGGCTGAGAATGAAGTCACTCACTCAAGTCAAATAGCTTTGACCATAGCAAGAAGTCTGTGTCCAAAAATCGAGCCTACAATTCATTTCTTAGTGAAGCAGAACTATCAACTCTCAGCTTAGCTACGATGGAGGTAAAATCCTTTGATGATGTGAGGGTCATTG
>NW_022196913.1:25335645-25340098 GCF_008632895.1 Mastomys coucha
CCAAGTTCAATAATTTTTAAGATAAATAAGCTAAGCATACCTGGGCATAATTTGATATGGATAATTTTGAAGCTGTCTTAATACTTATAACCATGTTCACTGGATCCTTTGTTTATTATTGATAAACCAAGAGGTAGGCTGTTGTCATACAAGCCCAAACAGGAAAAGGCAAGGTCAAAAGGCGTTACGATCCTGGGTTTAGACAACCTGTGTGACTGCTCCACCAGCCTCTGCTGCTCCTTTGCTAAATGAACTCTATCAGGCTAAGTGATGCATCTTGGTTTCTTTCACTAACAGTTATTCAAACAGCACCTGCTTGTTCAATATTTAGAGAAGACTTACATAACAAAGTAAATCTAGAATACTTAGTATGGTGCTTGATGCCTGAAGATCATTCAAAAACTTCAAAGTACACAAACTATTCTGCTCCATCGAGGCCTACACTGATTTCTTTTCTGTTGGATGTGGCAGACGATACTCACCCGAGGACAGGATAATTAGTATATGTTTCCAGCCAGGGAGAGTTTGAAGTTGCCATGCTTTTCTCTAGTTTCAATGCACCCATGTTCCCACTAAGATGATCTCTCCTTTCATTAATATTGCAGTGAAAGTCCTTGTGCATGAGGATCTGCAAGAGCAGAAAGTAAAGTTGCATGAGCTACCAGCCCTATTTAGATCAATCCCACAAACCCATTCATACTTAAAAGCAACAGTTAGACTAAGGTTCAATAGTAATAGTGTCTGTTTAATTTGAGGGGTTGGATTGAAATTAGATCTGAAAACAATGAAAGAATCAGTGAATCAGTCTTGGCTAACCATTTTTGGTTCAATCTTTGAAACTGTTTATGGCATCTTTTTACTCATTATTACACCTACTGTCTTCTTGTATGACGGCGCTGTGTTCTTCAACTTGTATTCCAAGGCTACTTGGCTATATCGAGGAACTACTTGTGCACAACTCTAAAGGCTACTCTGTGGCTGGGGTTTTGGCCTGAGGGGATTGGTGTCCCACAGAGGTGATTAAGGAACTCTATGACTATAGTCAGAATCCTATCCAAGTAACGATTTCATGATGAGTTCCCTTAAGACAATGCTTTCACCTCTTCCTTTTGTTTTACATCTCAAAAGAAATTAATTTCATAGATAGATTTCAATACACAGTATTTTATAATGTTTATATTGAAAAATCAGATATGTGACATGTCTATCTATGAAGATTAATACATAATATGAAATGTCTTTTGATCAATAGATATCAGATCGAAGAACTTCTTATCTAATGTTGCATCTACAGAACAGAAAATAGTTGATCTCTTAACATACTTCTGCAGTAAACATAGTTGTTAGTACATGAATTCTACCATCCTTGTTCCATTGTCAATGAATTAAAATAACAGATGAAAAAAAATTTTTGTCTTTGGTCCCAGTATCCTTTTTACAGGTGAAAATTCTTGAGGCTGCCTTAAGTTTGATGACTGAAAAGTTAACACTAGCTGAGAGCCTCCGGCCTTCAGCTCTTCCCTCATTCCTATCTGAGTCATAGGAAAGCAAAGTCATAAATCATGTTCATTGCATACTCATGTTTAAAAATAAGATACATCTTGCCCCACATTCATATGTGAGTGCTTAAATAACATGTGTTCTAAAGCTTACTTGCTTTGAATTTAAGCAAAAATATCATAGTTTATGGCACGCTGGAGGGTTTTTTCACATAATATTTTTGTAAGATTTATTCAATATGTTGTGTCTAGCTGTGGTTCATTGTCCATTATTGTAGACTGTTATAATTATTATATATTCTAACACTATTACAACACTGTCATTGTTATTATAGATTCTCTTGTTGGTAGACTTTCACACAGATTATAATTTTCAGCTAACATGAGTGATTCCATGATGGGTGCTTTGATGTAGGTCTAACTGAACACATACTCAGGAAAGTCATAGTGTCTGTGCCTAACATAGGAAAATTGCCAGTGTATGGAAAATGCTAGGAGTAAACTTTACAATCTATTTCTCCCAAATGAATCTTTGTCCTACACTTATCACATGTAGATTATTCTATTGATCCATGTATTCTGCAGCACATAACATTATAGACATTCAAATTACTGCCAATTGAAACGTAAATGTTATCTACCTGTGGCCTTGCTGTGCTGTGGGATTCTGATTTAAAAAAAAAGTCAGGACTTTCTCTTCAGGGAAAAGTTGTTAATGTGCATGCATGGACTTGAATGATTTCTTGTTCATAAAGAATCCAAATGATGGGGACTGGAGAGATGGCTCAGAGGTTAAAAGCACTGTCTGCATTCAATTCCCAGCAACCACATGGTGTCACAACTATCTATAATGGGATCTAATGCCCTCTTCTGACACAAAGGTATATATGTGAATAGAACACTTACATGTATAAAATAAATAAAAGTCATTTTAAAAAGAAGGGAAGAATCCAAACGTTTTTAAAAAATGGAGGTGTGCTTTATTCATATATAGAGCTATATAAAATTTAAAAAAAAAACTCTTTAAAAAGAAAAAGAAAAAAATCCAAATAGTTAAGAAAAAATGGGAGTGGGATGATCTTTTCTTCTTTGGCTCCCTGTATGGTAATTCACTGTTAAAAAACAAACAAACAAACAAACAAACAAACCACGTAAAGCTGTGATTCTAGAGATGTCCTAGACGTAGAGGAAGTACTGTAACAAGGTATAACGTAAGCATTTTGACAGAGACTAAACCACGTAGCAGATTTTCTGTCCTTTCTTCAAGGTCTCTGGAACAGCACACTAAGTATGGCAGGGGTTGTGTTCAAGTTTAATGTATATTCAAGAACAGTGCTTGGCCTCCATGGCTATTTTTGTTTTTCTTTTCCCTGGCTCTTAAGGCCCTTACTTGTCTTTGATGGGTGAATCCCTTCAGGACCAATACACGTCATCCTGGCTTATACTCCTGTAGCATAATCACATGAGTGGCTGGTTTTTCTTCAAATCAAGTCCTCAATAATGCTGGAGACAAATCTTGTCATCAATGAGACTGTACGATAGGATCAAATGTACCCACAGTGATAAAATCATGATATCTATGGAGATTTTAAAGACACCAAAAGTTGAAAAGCATCCTCCAAATAAGTTATTTGGGTTCTAACCAAGTCTGTGTGAGACATGAGCAGGGTAGCAGGTTTGTGAT
Source organism: Mastomys coucha (assembly GCF_008632895.1). Classification (NCBI taxonomy): domain Eukaryota; kingdom Metazoa; phylum Chordata; class Mammalia; order Rodentia; family Muridae; genus Mastomys; species Mastomys coucha. Next base: position 25,338,829 of record NW_022196913.1, read on the forward strand.
ATACAATCTGTTGATGTTCAACTTTGGGGACTCGATCTAATGTTGTTGGACACACTTTATATGTTAGTGTCTTGAGTGGCACCCAAATGCCTTGAGAAATAAAACTCCTTAGACATTCCTGTACAGGACCTCCAACTTGGGCTGAAACATTCCTGGAAAAGTCTCCAAGTATTCAAGTGTTGGATGGCAGAGAGAGAGGGGAAGGAGAGAGAGAAGGAGAGAGAGAGAGAGAGAGAGAGAGAGAGAGAGAGAGAGAGAGAAACTGCCTGTGTTCTATGTGTCTATGTTCCCTTTGACTATATCCTCATTCCAAGTCAAGGTTATCACATCGTTTCTTAGATTCCTTTCCAAGGGCTTACATACATCAAAGGATATCACGATCGCTTCAAAATCTGTAGTCTGGACCTTGGAGATTAAGTTTTAGGATTCTATGCCTGTGTGTGTGTGTGTGTGTGTGTGTGTGTGTGTGTGTGTGTGTGTGTGTGCATGTGTGTCCCTCTGTTCATTCCCCAACATTGATATTTGGGATTGAAACATGTATAATGACCCTTGTTTTACAAACAGAAAAATTCCATTGTACATACAAAACCCCTTGAGTCTCCCCTGGAATTCAAAGCAGATCTAATAAAGTGATGTTCACGTGATTTCCTGGTCTGTTGTGATCAAATAGATGGTCCAATGGTCACAAGAGGGAGACAGATTAGGAACAATAAATGGCAGTAATACATCCTACAAAAAAATTTTTTAACGTTAAAAGAAGCTTTTTACCACACTTTCATTCAACTAGGATAGTGACTGGGACAATTATAACAATAGATGAAGTCCAGGGGTGGCAGTTTCTAAGGAAGAGAGGCAAGAAGGTTAATTTGTTTCACTGGGTGGTGGAATCTCAAGACAATATTGCTTGTAAGCTGGTCAGTCTCTGGAGTAACCAGGGCAGGTCTGTGTCCTCTGGAGTCACAGCTTAGCCTCTCAAGATGGTCAGTTTTCATGCTATGGATGGGTCAGGAACTTGCTCTCAGTTATCCTTCAATGCCACCTTAGCTCTCCTGGGCTGGATCCAGGGGATAACCTCTGCCACATTTAGTATAATGGGAGAGGAAAGAAAAAAGAAAGCAAGCATATCCAGTAGGAAGAAAATGGTCGGGCAGTGGTGGCGCATGCCTTTAATCCCAGCACTTGGGAGGCAGAGGCAGGAGGAATTTCTAAGTTCGAGGCCAGCCTGGTCTACAGAGTGAGTTCCAGGGCTATACAGAGAAACCCTGTCTCA
>NW_022196913.1:25340108-25340642 GCF_008632895.1 Mastomys coucha
AAAAAAAAAAAAAAAAAAAACAGTAGGAAGAAAATTGGGTTTTATTTGTAACCTAAAGGGATCAAATGGGGTTTTATTTGTAACCTAAAGGGATCCTGTGCTCAGTTCTCAGTGGTCAGAGCTTGGTCTCACACTTTTTTAGAACAGAATACAACCTTGAGCACATATTTTGATTACAAGAGGTACTGACCCTTATAATCAAAGGTAAGAGGAAGTTGAGTTTCTGACAAACAGCTTCAATATACACAAAGAAAAAAAAAAGGAAAGGGTTTGGTTTAACCCCTTGATAAAAATACTGCATATTTTATAATTAATTTTTGCCTTTAGAACATCTTTTAAATCTTTTTCAAAACTTAATTAAGATCTTATTTTTAATATTTCTATTTCCTTCTACCCACTCTTACCTCTCCCATCTGTCCTCCACCAACTCCCTCCAAAATTGACAGATCTCCTTTACATTAATCATTATATATATATATATATATATGTATATATATATATATATATATATATATATATAGAGAGAGAGAGAGA
>NW_022196913.1:25340653-25340938 GCF_008632895.1 Mastomys coucha
ACTGAGTCTGCTTAGTGTTGGCTGCATGTATATGTTTCTAGCACTGACTACTTGGTATTGATGGCCAGCCAGGGGGCTCATTTCTAAGGAAGACTAATTTTCTCTCTCGCCACATTTATTAATTGCTTGTAGTTTTTCATCTAGGGTGAGCACTGAGAGATTTCCCTGTAAAGTTTGGTCTGGTTCTTCCTCCCAGCTCCATGCTCCCAGAAGTAAAACTCAGACTCAAAATATATTTACAAATATCTTGGTCATATAGCTAGACTCTTCTATGACTAGATCATA
>NW_022196913.1:25341509-25342651 GCF_008632895.1 Mastomys coucha
CTTAATATCTGTAATGATAATTTCTCCAGTGTTGTTGTTCTTGCCCTAGATTGCTTTGTCTACCCTTGCTTTTTAATTATTCCATATGAGTTTAGGATTCTTCAAAGAATGAGATGGGTATTCTGATTAGGATTGTATTGAGTGTGCAAATGGCTTTGGTAAAATGGTCATTCTCACAATACTAAATTTAGCAACCCATGAACATGGGATGTCTTTCTGCTTTCTAGTGCTTTCTTCAGTATCTTTCTTCAGAGATCTCAAGTTTTCATTGTAGAAGTCCATTACCTCCTTTCTTAGGTTAATTGTAGATGGTTTTTAAGGCTATTGTGAGTAGGAGTGTGAGCGTGTTCTCTTTCTTGACATGTTTGTTGGTAAGTCAGAAAAGCTACTGACTTTAAAGCCGATTTTTCCTTATCGCTTACCTGAAATTGCTGAGCGCCTCTAGAAATTTTCTGGTGGAATTTTCAGGATCTCATATGCATATCATTCCAAATAGGGATAATGACTTTTTTTCCTATGTATATCCCTTTAATTTCCTTGACTTATTGTTCTAGTACATACTGTTGACTGTGGGGTATCTCATATATCTGTTGAGGTATGTCCTCTCCAGTCCCACTGTGTCTAGGAATTGTATTGATATTTTTTCCTACATCTATTGAGATGACCATGTGATTTTTGTCTTTAAGTCTACTTATATGATACATATATATATATGTATATCATATATATGTATATATACATATCATATATCATATATCATATATACATATCATATATAATATATATACATGTATGTGTATATATATATTATATATATATGAAGAGAGAGAGAGAGAGAGAGAGAAAGAAAGCTGAGTTTGTAAAGGTGAGGAAGATCTGAAAGGAGTTTGGGGATAAACAAATGATTTAAATTATTATATGAATTTTTTTCAACAAAAAAGAAATAGCTTAAAAATAGATAAGTCAAATGCAAAATGGGGAAGAAGTACAAGCTTTATTTGAAGAAGTTTTAGCTACATAACTTTAATATTGAAATATTTAGTATGAGATGTTAGACTTAAATAATTAATATACAGTTGATTACTTAAATAACTTTCCTATAGATGTGTTAAAATTAGTAAAATGACACATGGATTTGTGGA
>NW_022196913.1:25344712-25353312 GCF_008632895.1 Mastomys coucha
CAAAATGAAAATTCAACACAACAAAATTCTGGAATGCATTAAAAATCCAGTGGGAGAAGTTTATATCTCCAAGTGCCTCCATTAAAAAAATTAGAGCACAAATCAATGACCTACTGATGTGCTCAAGAATTTGGAAGACTGATCCAGTAGATACAGTAGATGTCAAGAAATATTAAAAATCTGATCAAAAGTTTAAATAATAGAAATAACAAAAACAACAATGAGTCAACAAACCTAAGAGCCAGCTTTTTGAGAAGAGTGACATTGACAAATTTTTAATCAAACTGACCGAAATAACAAAGACTCAGATTAACAGAATAAGAAATGTGCAGGGAAACATCAGAAAATACACCAAATAAATTTAGAGTATTATACAGGAATCATTTAAAAACTTGTACTCCATTAAGTTGGAAAATTTGTAAGAAATTGATGAATTTCTAGATTCATCCAAACTGCCATTTTAAACTAAGGAGAAACCATCAACCTAAAGAGACCTATAACAAACAAGGGCACAAAAATGATAATAAAAGGCCTTCCAGGTACAAAAAAAGTACCTAAGGCCAACTAGATTCACAGCAGAACTCTACTAGACTTTCTTGAGCTATTAAAGAAAAGGAGAAAAGAAAGAAGGAAGGATGGAAGGAGGAAGAGAAGGGCAATATCTCTCATGGACATAGGTTCAAAAATCCTCAAAAAAATACTTAGAAACTGAATAAAGACATACATCAAGAAGATTTTCCACCATGAGTTAGATTTACTCTAGAGGTACAGGGATAGTTTAACATATGCAGATGAGATGTAATAAATCATATAGGTGGACTGAAAGACAAAAACCACATGGTCACCTCAGTAAATACAGAGAAGGACTTTGACAATAGTTAAGACTCAAGGGAAAATCTCAACATAATAGAAGGAATATATGAGGAACCCACAGCCAGCATCATCCGAAATGTAAAGTTTGAAGCAATGCCACTGAAATCAGGATTCAAGCAGACCTACCCACCCATCCCTTTTTTATATTGTACTCAATGCACTAGCTGGAGGAATAAGACAAGAGAAGGAAATTAAAGGAAAATAAATAGGGGAAAATGTCATACTACTCGTATTTGTAGATGACGTGATTATACACAAGAAATCTGAAAAATATATCTAGGAATTGTCAATAATATCAGCAAAATGGCAGCATACAAAGTCAAGTTAATAAAAATATCTATACACCACCAAGTGTTGTGAAAAATAGGTTATGCACACACTCCTATTCACAACGGCCTCAAAGAAAATGAAATATCTAAGCATAGACCTAACCAAAGAGGTAAGATATGTCTAAAACGTAAACTTTAAATCTTGAAGAAAGAGATGAGGAAGATACTAGAAAATGGAAAGATATTCCATGCTCATGGGTTAACAGAATTAATGTTCTGAAGATAACCATTCTACCAAAAGCCATTTATATATTCAACACAATCCCAGGCAAAATCCCCATCTCATTCTTCACATAAAAAGAAAAACTATCTTAAATTCATATGGAACCACCGATATTTCAGATAGCTAAAACACTCCTGAGGGGGGCAGTAGAGAGCAATACTGGAGGGATTACCATTCCAGACTTCAAAATATATTGTAGAGCTGTAGTAGTAAAAATAATATGGTACTGGCACAAAAATAGATATGCAGACCAAAGGAACAAAATAGAAAAAACAAACATGACTACTTGTAACTATAGCCAACTGATAGTTGATGAAGATTCCAAGCACTGGTGAAAAGAAAACATCATCCACAAATGGTGGTGGATGCTTATGTGGCGGATTGCATGCTTATGTGGACGATTGCATGCTTATGTGGTGGGTTGCATGCTTATGTGGCGGATTACATTTATTTATACATATATTTGATCCATCCCTGCATTGCTAGAATGAAGCCTACTTGGTCATGGTGGATAATCGTTTTGATGTGTTCTTGGATTTGGTTTGCAAATGTTTTACTGAGAATTTTTGCATCTATGTTCATGGGGAAAATCAATCTGTAAGTTTCTTTCTTTGTTCGTTGTTTGTTGCGGTTTGAGTAAAAGGAATTAGGTAATAATCCTTCAGTTTCTATTTTGTGGAATATATTGGTGTTGGTTCCTTCAGGGTCTGGTAGAATTCTGTGCTTAATTCATCTTATAACTACTGCCTCTATTTCACTAGGCTATTGAACCCATCTAAACTATTTCGTGTTGATTGGACTTTGGGGAATCATACATGCCAAGGTCATATACAAAAATATATACATTTATTTCTTTTGGGTTTTCCACTTTGGTGGAACACAGATTTTTAAATTATATCGTTATAGTTCTCTGAATTTCCTCTGTCTGTTGTAATGTCAATTTCATCTCCAATTATACTAATTTAGATCTTCTCTCCCTGTCTTGGCTAATTAGGCTAAAATTGGTCAGTCTTGATTTCAAAGAACCAATTCTTCATTTCATTAATTCTTTGTTTTTTTTGTTGTTGTTTTGTTTCTATTTAATTGACTTCAGCCCTAAGTTTATTTCTTCTCATCTACTCTTCTTGAGTCTTATTTCTTGTTTTTCTAGAGCTTTTAAATGTGTCCTTAAGTTAATATGAGATCCCTCCAACTTTTTGTGCAGACATTTAGCGCTATGAGCTTGACTCTTAGAACTGCATTCATTATGTCCCATCGGTTTGGATATGCATTTTTATTTTCATTCAATTCTAAAAAGTTTTTCATTTCTTTCTTTACCATTCATGGTGGTGAGATGAGATGCAGGGTGTTATTTTCCTATATCTTTAAAGACTTACTTTCTGTCCTAATATGTAGTTGATTTTGAAGAAATGTCCATAGCTGCTGAAAAGAAAGTAGTTTCCTAGCAGTTCGGTGAAGTGTTCTCTAGATGTCTGTTAGTCCTGTTTGATGATATATGATGCTATTTAAACTCCAGCATTTTTCTGCTTCATTTTTTAGATGATTGTTTATTGGTAAGAATGGGATATTGAAGACATCCCCATCCCTGCGTTAGTGTCAACATGTGATGTTAACTGTAGTGTTATTCCTCTTATGAACGTGGGTGTCCTTGTGTTTGTTGCATAGGTTTTTAGAATTGTTATAACCTCTTGAACTTTTCCATTAATATGAGTATGTAGTGCCCTTCCCTATCTTTTCTGATTGGTTTTGGTTTGGAGTTTATTTTGTCAGCTATTTAAATAGCTGTTCCTGCTTGCTTCTCAGATCTCATTTACTTAGAATACCTCGTTCTCTCCCTTTACCCTAAGGTGATGTCTATCTTTTGTGATGAGGCTTGTTTCTTGGATGTAGCAAAAAAAATGGATCTTATTTCCTAATCCAGTTTTTCTATTTTTTTTTATTGGAGACTTGAGACCTTTAATATTGAGAGGTATTAATGAGCAGTGTAAATCTTGGTTCTTTGCTGTGGTGGTGTGGAATTTCCTACCCTCTTTTTATAACTACCCTGGGATTGCTTCTTGTATCCTCTTGAGTTTAGTTATCCTTTTATTTGTATTAAGACTTCCTTCTAGTGCCTTCTGTAGATCTAGATTAGTGGTCAGAAATTGTTTAATTTTTTTAAATCATGAAATGGTTTTCTTTCTCCATCTGTTGTGATGGATAGTTTTGCTAGGTATAGTGTTCTGGGCTGGCATCTGTGGTCTCTCACAGTTATAGAACATCTGTCCAGGCTCTTCTGGCTTGGTTTTCATTGAAAGCTTGGGTATTATTTTAGTAGACTCGACTTCCTATGTGACATGGTCTTTCTCCCTTGAAGCTTTTAATATCCTTTCTTAGTTTTATACTATTTGATCATTATGTGTCACAGGGAATTTCTTTCCTGATCCTGTCTACTTGGTGTTCTCTATGTCTTTTGTGTCTGATAGATATCTCTTTCTTTAGATAGGGAAAATCATCTTTTATGACTTTGCTGAAAATGTTTCCTGTGCCATTGACTTGGGTTTCTTCTCATTCCTCTATATCTATTATTTGTAGGTTTGATCTTTTCACGGTGTCCCAGGTTTCCTGCATGTTTTTTGCCTGAAATTGTTTTCACATTTCTGTTGATGAGCTATCTATTTCTTCTACCTTGTCCTTAGCACCTAAACTGTCTCTTTTTTATCTCTTCATCTATTGTTGTAGCTTACCTCTGGGGGTTTTGTTTGCCTTCCTGAGTATTTTTCATTTTCAATTTTATTTCAATTTGGATTTTCTTTAGCATTTCTCTGTTTCAAGATATTTGAAACTGTTTCTAGTTTGTTTGGCTGAGCCCTTGGCACACACCTTTACTCTTCCTGTCCAGAATACAGACATGCCCTATTACTCACCTTTAATGCCAAACAATGAAGGTAAAGTTAGTTTGTAGAAGGAAGCACCGACATTTGAAAGTGGTATCTAATTGAGTAGCAGACAAAGTGGTGAATCAGAGAAAGATTTGACAGAATAGGAAACACCCAGCTCTCATGATAAGAGGGAGAAAAGGGAAGCTACTTAAGGAAGAGACAGACAGTACAGAAAAGAGAGAATACAGTACAAGAATACAGTAGAGTTCATGGAGAGCAGTAGAGTTGAGAGGGAGAGTAGAACAGCACAGAAGGAGAGACAGTTTTACAGAGACAGATTGAAGAGAGAACAAGCTAGACACAGGTAAAAACAGAGTGAGCAAGAGAATGAGGAGCCAGAAGAAGATTAGAACAGATTGCCAGTGTTAGTTCAAGGTTAAGCAAAGCAGTTCAGGAGAGGCAGAGAGACAAAGAGAGACAGACAGACAGAGAGAGAGAGAGAGAGAGAGAGAGAGAGAGAGAGAGAGAGAGAGAGAGGCTGAAAGGGTCTGAAAATCACTGAAGGAAGATCCCAGACTCAGATAGTATGCAAAGACAAAGAATATTTATTCTGCAGAGATAACTAGCATGCGGAGGTCAGCCATTCTTTGAGATGGCAACCCTAGACAAAGGCTCACAGGCCTTCTTATAGTGGATTGGGGGAACTCTCTAGAAGGATTATGTGATCTAAAATTTCATTGGTGGGTGTCAGGAGGTCACAGGTGGTCTGCATTCCTATGTCATGAACATTTAACCATAAGATGAGATAGGGCTGCCCAACACAAACTGCCCCTTCTTGATATTTTCCCATTTTTGTGGTTATCCCCAGGCTGTTCTGGGAGGAGTTTTTATGATCTTGTTCTGGATGTTATAGTCTGTTTTTGGAGATGGTGCCTTATGGTCTTTTTTTCAAAATCAGGCCTGGCCCTTAAATGGAGACAAATGACGTTTGTGTTATTCTTTCAAAGCCAGATTGAGTCAGTCACGTTGGAGTGGAGTTGAGCCAGAACAGCTCAGAAAGAACTAGAAAGGGTGGCTTTATTCAACAGCAAGTCCCAGAGGCTAAAAATATTCTAGACCTAGTATAAGATTGTACAGAGCCTAGGAGCTTCCAGGACTAGGTCTAGGTTAGTAGATTGAGACAGAAAACCTCCCAGACAACAACTACACCAGGTGAATAAAAGCTACTTCTACATTTAACTTTCCTAGGTAAATTTTGTTTTCATGTCTTGAATTATTTTCACAATTTCTTTCAACTGCTCTTTGTGTCTTTGTGGTATTAAGGCATTTATTCATATCTTCTTTAACGTCTTTGAATATATATATATAACTGCTATTTTGAAGTCCTCATCTTCTGAATTGTGTGAATCACTTTTCTCGGGGCCTACTACCATAGGGTTGCTGGCTTCTGCAGGAGACAGATTGTCTTGTTTGTTCATATATGCATTTTTCCCTCTAAGATATAGGCATCTGAGTTATAACATTTGAAATGTTTCTAGTGTCGATAACTGGCCTCCCCTTTGTCCATTCTTTGGTTACTATTTGCCAGTCTAGGTCTCAGCCAAGTGTGGTGGGTGTGGGGTCCCTGAGTCCCAGTCAAGTCCTCTGGATGTAGTGTCCCTGGTAGAGAGAAGTTCTGCTAGCCAATGAGGAGTCACAAATGAATGGCAAGCACAGAAAGGCCAAAAGGGGCCAAAGGAAGAACTAGGGAACTCTGGGTCAGCACCAATAGGCAAAGACCCAAGGAAGGTGAAGTGAGTCAATAAAAAACTGTTTTAAAACGAGAAGATATCTGAAAAAAAAAAAAGAAAAAAAAAAAAAAGAAAAGCCTGCTGGGCAGTGGTGGCACACACCTTTAATCCCAGCACTTGGGAGGCAGAGGCAGGCAGATTTCTGAGTTCGAGGCCAGCCTGGTCTGCAAAGTGAGTTCCAGGACAGCCAGAGCTACACAGAAAAACCCTGTCTCGAAAAAAACAAAAACCAAAAACCAAAACCAAAAACAAAAACAAAAACAAAAACAAAACAAACAAACAAACAAAAACTACTTCACTGGAATCCACTGGTATATTTCGTCATTCAATCCAAGCAAACAAGTAAAACCAAGAGAAGAAAAGGGACGTGGTCCAGCCAGGTGTGGTTGTGCACACCTGTAATCCTAGAATTTAGGAGACTGAGGCAGAAGGATTGCTGCAAGTTCTAGACTAGTCTAGGCTACTCAGTGAATTGTAGGCCAACTTGGGCTATAGTGTGAGAATGCAGTCTCAACTCTACCAAAACAAAATACATTGTTGAAAGGAAATCTGTGATTCTGGCTCACCAAGAGATGTGTATTTGGCTTTTGTCCTCAGTTTCTGATATGAGACTTTTACCATGGAGTTCCCTGGGTGGTGGGGGCTTCTCATTCTAATGCAGAAATGCTTAGAGGCAAGAGCTTGCTACCAGAAAGTCCAGGCCTTCAGCTAAAGGGATCAAACCTCTGTAGCAATCTCTAAACGAAGCACTCAGAGTTTCCATTCTGCAGGATGAACTAAAGTCCTGAGAGGAATGCTAATCCAGAGGGAGCATGGAAACTGGGTTTGTGCCTGATCCTTCACTCTCCCTCTTGTATTTGCAGCTCTTGGGTTGTTATGTCCTTTATTTTCTCTGGTAAACATAAATAAGTGAGTTCCTTGAGCTCCACAGGTCACTCCAGCAAGCCATGAAACCTGAGGGTGGGTGGTGAGAATCCTCAACTTATATCCAGTTGGGTAGAAATGCAGAAGACCTGGAATTTATCATTGGCTTCTGAAATAGGAGGCAGTCTCAGGGATACCCCCCTAAATCTCTGGAGTCAGGGTCCACTGTGAGAGCTGAATCCTTGAAACATCCAGTTTCTATATGTGGTGAATCAGAAAAATTGATTGTTGGGCTGAAGAAATAATAGTTCAGTGCTTAAGAGCACGGTCTGCTCTTCCAGAGGTCCAGAGTTCAATTCCCAGCAACCACAGGGTGGCTCATAACCATCAGGTAATAGAACCTGATGCCCTCTTCTGGTATGTCTAAAGACAGCGACACTGTCCTCATATACATAAAATAAATAAATCTTTAAAAAAAAAACGATTGTTGGACAACTCATGAGTCAGCAGGGTATCTGACCAGCACAGCCAGGCTGCTGGGTGTTCTTCAGCACCCATCAAACAGGAAAGATGCAGGACACTGAGGGAAAGCCTGCAGGGCTCACGTTTGCATATAGAAGGAAAACACTCAGGTGTGCCAGTGTGGCCAAAGGTGTGAGGGGCTGCATTAAGGTTGTAGCCTCTTTAAGGATATGGGTTTGAATCCCACCACTACCAAGGATTTTCCTCATTAACAATGCTCCAGAGATTCATGACCCTAATACACAGTTAAAACTACTTTAATGGCAGGATATGGTAGCAATAGCCTCAGTTCCCAGGACTTAAAGGCAATAGTGAGTTTGATTCCAGCCTGGGTTACACGGTGAGTTCCAGGGCAGGTGGGGCTACATAAAGAAACCCTGTTTTAAAACTATATAGAAACGTATTATATATATATATATATGTATATATATATTATAATATGCATTTGATACATCTCACACAAACACACACACACACACACACACATATATAAAGTAGTCATGGAACCTTTAACTCACTAGTGCCTGGTAGGAATCAGAGAGTTGACCTCAGGAAGAGCACCTGTGGTGCCTAAAATCCCATATTCCTGCAGCACCCAGCCCTGAGCAGTCTGGATCCCATGTCCCTGTGGCTTCAGGGTAGCCCTCTCTTTGGAGCAGTTTATTCCCACGATTTGGAATTCGGCTTCTTCTGAGAGCCACCTGCCCCTTCCTGGCCTAGACATCCTTCTCCCAGTTCCAAAGTTACCACTGAAGGGACTGGCTATAAAAGGAAGCCCACAGAAGGGCACCGCCATACAGAATTTACAGTTCAGCAGAGTTCTCTAAGGGTTTACAAACGTGAGTTTATAGTCCATAATTAAAAAGACCTCTCTGGGTAGGCTTTGAGTGACATTCTAGAAGTACTCTGCTCAGAGTAAAGATGCTAGAAGAAAAATAATAACAATAATCATATAGTACATATGTAATAATAGTAATATAATAATGTAAAATAATAATAATAATAGTAATAATAATAGGATTATGTACTAGATGGAAAGTTGATTCCAAAATAGTTCCCATCAATTACTGCTGAAATGAACTATTTCACCCACAAATTTATGATTAGGAAGACAGGTAGTTTAGAGTAGAAAGACCCC
>NW_022196913.1:25353800-25365498 GCF_008632895.1 Mastomys coucha
AGAACACCTGTGGCCTCCATTCCTTACTTACCCAGAAAGGAGGAGGGAGGCAAGTGGACACTCCACTGACCTGTAGGTCTGTGATCTGCAAAATAAAAGCCCCTCCTTCCCACCATAGCCCACCTCACCACAGAATTCAAGGCCCATCTATTCACTGACCTCATACAGTGGAATTCCCACCAGGCAAAAAGCCAGGATTCCAGTGCTTTAAAAGAACAGTTGCTGTTATGACGTAATCCATATTAGTAAAGTTCTGCACCCCACCCTGACCCCCGCATTCCTTAGGGGATCGAGGGTGTTGTCCAGTGAATTTTTACTCCTTGAACCAGAAAGATTCGACTCAGTTAAATGAGTCTAAGTCCCTCAGTCAAGGAAGATATAAAACGAAAAGGTTCATTTCTAACCGGAAAAAGGGAGTCAGCAAGTTCCTTCAAGTTCAGCTTCAGCTTCCACGGGTATCTCTGCTTGTCTTCTCGTGGCCTTCTATAGGAGTGGACTGGCTAAGGAGCATCCTATCACCCTGCACCCTTCTCAGCACCAGAAACAGTAGGATAACGACTAAGAAAAAAAAAAGGATTCCCAGGAAATCCAAAGCAATTCTCCACTGCTTTTGCCTTGTCGGTTAATCTGAAGCCACGCGTTTCCACTTGTGGGACTCTGAGCTCTCTACCTGACTATCCAACTCTCCTCTCTAGGCCCTGTTCTGTTTGTTCCCATCAACAGTGACCTCTCCACAATCAGCTCAGTGGAGGCTTCTAACAGCAAGTCACTAGCCTTCAAGGGCAACCTTCGGAGAGCCACCAGGAGCAAGAGCGCCCCCTTCCAGTGCTACTTGCTTTAATGCCGTATCAGCAGCCCCTCTTCTCTTAGGAACTGATTTTCTCTCTAGTGTTTGATTTTTCGTTGTTTGCTTGCTTGTTTGTTTGTTTGTTTGCTTTGGGGGGCGTGAAGTAGACTACAAGTAGGAAAATGGATAAGGAATTTCAGAGAGCAGCTGAGCACCAAGGATCCATTAGCTCGGTGGTCAAGTATTCATTTGCCTGGTCACTTTGGAAGAAACAATGCTACCACCTGGGCCCCCCTTTCTCCTGATCCGAGCCAGTCAGGATTCCCCTCAGGTACCCCGAATTGAACAGAAATGGCAGATGATTACAGAATGCAGTTACGAGCATGCTGCTGGAGGTTTATAACTAAGTTCTAGCTCGGAGTGTCCGGACAACAAACTAGAAACAACCTTTGCCTGTCTCACACGCCAGAGAGGATTTCTGAAGGGCAGAGAGAGGATGTTCAATCTAGGCGGCCATCTAGGCGGCCATCGTGGGAAACCGGTAAACGGGTTCGATGACTCCACGTCTACCATCAAAGGGCAAGCAGGAAGTTTGAGAATTTATTCTGTAGGGTGTACTATATGTGTGGAAGGAGGGTTTGGGGTATGCACGACTGCCAGGACAGCTCAGACCGGCGCTCTCGCCCTTCTCTGTTCTCCTTCTGCAAGGGACGTGTAGACGTTAGTATCACTGCTTTCCCGTGAGGGGAACAATCCGATCTCTTTGAACAGTCAGCGGGCTCCGCGGGATAGCCTCAGGGTCCAGGAAAGATCTCTCCTTTAGGAGATTTTATGTCACAATGGAGCGATCATCTCCACTTCTCTGGAGCATCTCTGGTGCTTGCGATTAATTCTGGTCCCTTGACATAAAATGTCTTAGAAGCCTAGCTGAAAATTCAATGTTCCCTCTCTTTGGAAAAGCCGATTTGAAGCATTTTAAACAGTTCTCTTGTGCCGGGGGAACCCTAGAAATTTTGAGCCCTTCCGCTTTTTGCCCATCAACACATTGAAGAGACCCCCTGCTCCAGCCTCCAGGAAACTTCCAGTCGGTCGGAAGCACCGCGAGTTCCCAATTGTCTCCTTTACAACTTATATTTACAGCGCACTGTGTAAACCTAGCCAGCTTCTCAGGAAAATGGTCTGCAAATTTTCCCTCTCTCTGAATCATCCTTACAGCATGAGTGTTTAAATGTTAAAGCCCTGAGAGAGTTGGGGAGGAGGAAGGAAAGTAACGGGAAAGGGGTGGGTCAATGGCTCAACAATTAAGAACATTATTTGCTATTTTACAGGGAAGCGTTCCGGGTTCACCCTTACAAGGCAGCTCAGGACCGCCTCTAACTCTGCGGGCACGTGGTGCGAAAGTGCTCTCAGGCACAAACGCTACAAATTCATTTTATAATATTTATTTGCTTATATTTTAATATATGACTGTTCTCCCTGCGTGCATGTCTGTGCCGCGTGGATGTCTGGTGCTCATGAGGAAAGAGGAAAGCGTTGGATTCCTTGGAAACGGGCAACCGGCTGTTAGGAATATGCCGTGGATTCTGGCAACACAACCTAAGTCCTCTAGCAAAAGCACTTGAACATTCGGGAAAAAAAAATCTCGGTCTTCACAGGATCAGATAATTGCTAGGAAAATTTTGAAAAATCATGAAATTACATAAGCTGGAAATTTGCAATTGGAATAGCACAAGTAAACTGGGTACCAAGCTGAAGCACACTTACGAAACAGATAATTTTACTGTATACGTTCCGAACAAAGAACAAAAGTTTAACTTCCCTGACCGGGAATCGAACCCGGGCCGCGGCGGTGAGAGCGCCGAATCCTAACCACTAGACCACCAGGGAAACTGCTAGGTGCTCTCTCTCAGGACCTATGACTTTAATAGGCCAAGCAACATGTGGTGCCTTCATGCTGGATTTATTCAATTTACCAACCACAAATTCCAGCAAATCAAAATCAGAAGACATGAAAGAGCACGATAAGGTCGGTGCTCCCCTGCATATATATAAGAATTGACTCAGAATACATTATAAAAATATATATTTACATGTTGCTATTATTAAGTATTAACAAGATCATTAACTTTCTGAGACAGTGTCTCAGCCCTGAGCTGTAACTCTACGAAGATATGGCTAGCCCTGAATTTAGAGAGATCGAACTGCCTCCGCCTCCCGAATACTAGGTTTAAAGGCGTGCACCACCACGCTCGGCGCTAAGGAATGACAATTTTAGAGAGTAATTTAAATTGTCTCCTTGCTCTTTTTAAGTTACAGAAAGCTGAACATCAAAAATCTTAGTTAATCTTAGATTGTCTAAGTGACGCTGTTAGGCGTGGCCATTCTTCGGTCACGCCCACCCTGGACCTACGTGATAAAGCTATTAGAACTCGTAGCACAGAGATGCTGGGCGGGGCCGAAATAGCTCAGTTGGGAGAGCGTTAGACTGAAGATCTAAAGGTCCCTGGTTCGATCCCGGGTTTCGGCAACCGTATATTCTTTTCCGTTCTTTCTTTTTCCTTAGTGTATTTGTTTGTTTGTTTGTTTTGTTCTCTTTAATAAAATTACTTCTGTATTTACTGTCCTTCTTTAGGCTTTGAGCTGTTCTACATCTTTTTCTCCAACGCATCTCCTTCTCAGAACTTACCTCTTTATTCCCATGACGATATCTCAGGTCAAACCAGCCCAGGTTCTCACGTCCTACCGTGATAGATCAGGTCAGACTCAGCTTCGGGCTACCATTCAGTCCAACTAATCATGACCACCAACTTCCCAGTTTTCAAGTGTTGTGGCTCTTTTTTGGCCCTGTTTAATTTTCGTGGGATGCAAGCCAATTGACAACTGTTCTTTAAGCAGAGACTCAACTCTCCCACCACTTTTTTTCCCTGTATTGTATGGTGATCCTATTTCATCACTTTACTACTATAACTTTTTAGAAATAGTTGCTTCTCAGGGCCTGTATTTTGGTTTTTATTTAATTTCTCTACTTTTAAATACTTTCACATATATTTTCAAGGATAATAAAGATGTCCCAATTCTGTTGCCTAACTGCTTCCTGTAACAATACCTTATAAAACATAGTCCAATGTCACAGTCCTGATTCTGACGTTCCCTCTTGTCCTTTCACAAATACAGAAGGATGCTAAACAATAAAATAAGAATATAAATGACAGAAAAACACAAGAAAACTGCTTAAGCAGAGATGGTTCATAATTCCTTTAAAACACTGGGCTCTGCTGTTAAAGACTAAGGCTCACAACCAAAAAGAGAAAAGTAAGACTTGTGTCTGATTGTGTTGACAGTAGCATTCAGGAAGTGGAGGCAGGAAGGATCCTTATGAATTCAAGGCCAGCCTAGTCTACACAGCAAATTCCAGGCCAACCAGGGCTATCGAGTAAGACTCTGTCTCAAAAACAAAGCAGGTCATAATTATAACTCTCTTCTGTCTGTCTCGTGGTACAGCAGGGTAGTCCCCTCCAGTGGCTGTTTCTAATATTGTTTCTGTGAGTCACCTATATTTGGGACTTTTTCTTTTTTTACATAATGGCAAACAATTCAGCCTACCGTAAAATTTACAATGGTATTTTCTTTGGGTTTTTGTTTTGTTAATTACTGGTGATCAAAATCAGGACCCCACAGTGAGTGGGACCTGCCCTGGACACTAAACTGGTGCTCAGCCCAATATCTACTCTTACATAGCCTGTGTCATTTAGGTTCCCAGTCTCATTCAGCTGCACAAACATTTGGACATGCGTGGTAGTTTGGCGCTACTTGGCAGATGTATGTATGCTCCTTGGAGATGTGGTCTTGTTGGAACTGTATCACTGGGGCTAGGCTCTGGAGTTTCAAATGCTCGAGCTGGCCTGGGTGTCTCATTCTCTTCCTGTTGCCTGATGGGGATGTAGATGTCTCAGTTACCTCTTCAGCACCACCTCTGCTTCCCACCCCAACCATGAATCATAAAGGGCTAAACCTCTGAGGCAGTCCAATTAAGTGTTTTTTATGGCAATTACAGTGGTCATTGTGTCTCTTCACAGCAACAGAACCCTGACACCCCCCAAAAAATAAAAAAAAATCATGAATACTCAGAATTTTGCCAATGGCAAGCATAAACGACATGGGCAGGGCAACAGAAGAGACAAACAACTGAAAAATAGCATGATGGAAATGCCGAGCTTACACCATTACTTTGTTTGCTAGTGTGAACAGCCAGCCTAATTTTTTTTAATAAACAACTCCAAATGTTTTCTTTTTCTTTCTTTTTTTTTTTTTTAGCATATGAATTTTTGTCACAATCATTTAACGGGATATCCCTAAATAAAATTTATGAAGCTATAGTTCAGAATTGAGTTCCTTTCTGCCTTTGGTCCCTCCCAACAGACCGAATCAGAACAGAGTCACTTGTTCTACTAAGTAATCAAACAGAACTTTGAAACAATCCAGATAAACAAGTGTAAAACACAAGGAGCGGCTGGCGTAGTCTACCTGAGCCAGTATACGGAGAATCCTGCTTTAGCATAGGGGGAGGAAACATGAAATGATGAATCCTTTTTCTTGTTAATTTCTACTTTACTGATCCTTTTGCACTTATAAAGCCTCCTTCTCAGTCCCCGTACTGGAACCCCTTTCAGCTTGATGGATGGCATACTGCCTAACTAATAAAAACCATATTGATCTTTAAACCTTATTGAAAATATAAGTATATAACTTATTCAAGTCCTTTCCCCATGCTGATCCTTCAGCCTTTCCAAGTTACAAAAGCATATTCCTCTTGTATTACAATTTGGAAAAACTATTTAGACTAGGCCAACATTCTGACATCTTTGCTGTGACCCGGAACAGCAAAAACCATCTTACCAGCAACCTTATGCTGCTATCTCCTGCCTTTCCCAAAGGAGCAAACGTCACATTAAACATTCATTTATGCTTTGATGAATCTGAAAAGTAATCCTAAGCCTGTAGGAAAAAATAGAATGTCTTGCTCTCCTAACTGAGCAAGTCACACCCTATGCAATGGCATAGGCTATGAGGATATCAAATGTATAAAGCAATGCAAGATGGGCAAAGTGTCACATGGGTTTAATCCTGGCATCCAAGAGGCAGAGGCAGGCAGATCTCCATGAGATTGAGACAAGCCTGTCTACAGAGTGAGTTTCAGGCCAGCCAAGGATACAGTCTTAGGGATTTACTGCTGTGAACAGACACCATGACTAAGGCAACTCTTATAAGGACAATGTTTCATTGGGGCTGGCTTACAGGCTCAGAGGTTCAGTCCATTATCATCAAAGCAGGAGCTTGGCAGTATCCAAGCAGGCATGGTGCAGGAGCTGAGAGTTCTACACCTTCATCTGAAGGCTGCTAGCAGAATAGTCACTTCCAGGCAAATAGGAGGAGGGTCTTATAGCCTACAACCACAGTGACACACCTACTCCCACAGGGCCACACCTACTCCTTGTAATAGTGCCACTCCCTGGGCCAAGCACATACAAACTATAACAGCTACATAGTGAAACTATGTCTCAGCACCCACTTACCCTCCCCAACCAAACCAAACCAACCAACCAACCAACCAACCAGTCTAAGGAAGATTTTTCTCACTTTCTGTAATAAGTTTAGAGCCTGAATAGAATTGCTAAATTTTCTATTTATACTGTCTGTTAAATATGATCAATTATCAATAACCATTTGTCGTGTTTCCTGTACTGAATGGTACTGCTATCATCACTGAGACCAAATGGCCGGCACCATCCTCTTGTGGGAAGAAGAGTTTACTGTGGCTCGCGCGCGGTCTGTGGGTGCCGTTCCCTGTGCAGGGAGACACCGCACGGGGAGTGTGAAGACATTTGTCTCAGTGAGTCCACAGTGAGCAGACAAATGACAACCGTCATTTGTCCTTTTTATTCCGTCCAACTGTCTACCTCCCTCAGTTAAATCTCTCTGGAAATTCACTCACAGACATACCAGAGGTGAGCCATCTTAGGGGATTCTGAACCCCATCAAGCTGACAAAAGAAATTAACCAGTATATAAGGTTTCACTGTTTGTACTAATCAAGATGGTTTCCAAGGCCATTTTCCAAATGACAGTACTTAAGAGCTAGAGGAAACATTTTATATTTCTGTGGCTCTGATTTGATGCCTGACTTGATAGATAAAGAGATCGAGGTCAAAATAAGATCTGCACTGGGGCTAGCCCATGGCATTAAAATTTCCTGAGTTTTTCCTCCCCCATAGATCACAATTTCTTTTTTTTTTCCTCTTTTCTTCTTCTTCTTCTTCTTTTTTTTTTTTGAGATTACAATTTCTTACACTCAGGAGCTATGCCCGGGCTGTTTTGTGTTTTGTGTTTTGTGTTTGTTTGTTTGTTTGTCTCCTGTCAGTTTGACAAGGCTAGAGTTTTCTGGAGAGTTCCCATCAGCTTGCCTATAGACAAGTCTGTAGGCCATTGTCTTGATTAATTAATAATTGACCTGAGAGGGTCCAACCATCAGAGGGGGCACTACCCCTGAGCAGGTGGTCCTGGGGTGTATAAGAAGGCTGCTGAGCAAGCTGTACGGAACAAGCCAGTAAGAATCCCCTCCGAGGCTTCTGCTTCAGCTCCTGCCTGCAGGTTTCCACCTTTCGTTTCTGCCCTGACTTCCCTAGATGATGAACTACAACTGTAAAGTGAAATAAGGCCTTTTCCTGCTTTTATAGTGTTCTATTACAACAACTGAAACCAAGGTAAGACAAGCCCTAAGAGAGCATTTGTTCATCTATGATGCACAGCGCTACTTTCAACTAAGCAATGACGCTGCTTGGCGATGTTTTATGGTCTGAGTTTTACTGTCTGACTCATTCTGGACTTGTGAGTTTTAGGTTTCCCTTTGGTGGCTATTCTTCTTTTGTGGAGGCTACTCTTGGTTGTCAACTTGGATAAGTCTGGATTAACTAAAACCCAAGCATCTGGGTACACCTACGAGAGATTTTAATCTTAATTATTTGACATGAGAAGACCTACTTTTAACCTGGATCTTTTGAGATGGGAAGATGTAACTTCAGTCCAGATCTTTCAGGGTGGGGCGGTCCACCTTTGATGTGGGCCTCACCTTCTGCTGGAAGCATATACAAAGACATGGAAGAAGGAAGCTTGCTCTCTCATTGCTGCTTGCTCTTGCTAGCAAGTCCATCCCTTCACTGGCATTAGAGCCTAGTCTTCGGGATTCCAGCATATACTAAAGACCAACGGAGACATCCAATCTTGTGGACTAAACAACTACTGGACTTTTTTTTGGACTTTGCGTGGGTGAGTAGCATTGTCAAACTAGCTGGACCACAGCCTGTAAGCCACTCTAATAACTCCTTCATTCTACCTATTTTGTCCCTCTAGGGGACCCTGACTAACACACTCCCTGTACATTTCCACTTCTAAATTCTTCTTTCCACGAAGAGCAGTTAGCTCTGTTTTGGTAATCAGGTCCCTAATCCAGCTATGTGTCCTTCTGTCTGTTGTTAAAATAGGATAATCAGAGTTTTTTCAGTGTTTGTCTGGGTGGTGATGCTGGCATTTGCAATATAATCTTTCTCATCTTCATTATCTGAACTCTGCTATTCGTAGAATTCAAAAATAAACTATCAGAATCTTGATACAAACTAGCACTGTCTACATCACTTGATACAAACTAGCAGTTAATCTACTTTACCCGGGTAACCGCTCAGGGTTATACACACTGGACTACACACACTGACACTGGGCACTTGAAGATCCGTGACTGGGTCACTTGTAACACGTGTACACCGTAATACTTACAACACTTGTGACACTTTATAAATGGAAAGTCGGGGTCCTCCGCAAAACAGAGACAGAGACTGTAAAACCACTTTGATCTCCGGAGCTGGGGGAAGTATTTTAAACGGTTTCTGTGTTTTCTCCAACTTCTGCACTTTATGCGGAAAATCAATCACACAACGGTTCACAAATCCAACGGAGACACGAAGAACGAGAGAAGTCCTAGTGTGAAACCAGTTCATCCCCCAGGCATATCTGGGTACCTCGAGTTCTCACTTCTTCCTGTTCTCACACTGACAGATTCCTAAGAGTTTCTGTAAAGAACAGTTTATTCGTTAAGCTTCGAGGTCTCTGGTGTCCCTTTTGGACTCCTGGATCGAGGAGTAGGAAGAAGACTGCGTTCAGTGTGTTGAAAAGTCTACGGGACTTAGGAAGGCGACCTTGCGTATTTGATGTGCAAGGAAGAGGGTGAGAGTAAGGAATGACTGGCTGAGGAAATGCTTTTAAGACCACAATCCCTTGCATATATGTCCTGAGGGGGAGCAGAAGAGTCAAAATGGCTTTTTTATCTAGTTGAGGTTTGGGGAGCTGTTGAATCTTTTCGGGGCCGGGGGCAGTTTTAAAATTTTTAAGAACACCATCTAAGCTGACGTAGGCAAAACGTAGTGTGTGTATGTTACTAAAGTGAAATGTCTCAAGTAAGGTGCCACGTGCCTCCTTAGCGCAGTAGGCAGCGCGTCAGTCTCATAATCTGAAGGTCCTGAGTTCGAACCTCAGAGGGGGCACTTCATTTTCTTAACTTTTCTTGCTGTTTCACATTGTTAAAAACTCCAGACTATCTCCTGATTGCCTCCTGAGTTCTAGAACGTGAGCTGGTTACCATCATACTCCACTTGAAAAGAATTATTCTACCCGCGTTTCTTCCTTCAGACAGCATCCTACCCAACAACTTAATTTATTGATAAAAGGATGTATAACTAGTACTTAATTTTACTTGAAGTCCTCCTTTTTTAATAGATACGTAACTTCGTTACCACTACACACTCGTTATGAGTGTGGTTTATAGAAATATGAGTAGGTTTATAGATCTGGCTAAACAAAGTTATCCAAAATAGCTGGTTTCCTGGTTTAGTCGTTGAGAAACCCTTAAGAAGCATAAGAAATGTCCCTCCCTGAACAGTGCTGATCCGAGAAATAGAAAAACAACGACGCCCGAACAGGGACTTGAACCCTGGACCCTCAGATTAAAAGTCTGATGCTCTACCGACTGAGCTATCCGGGCTCTTGTGGACAGGTGTTCTTGGATGAATAAAGAAAGATACAAGAAAACCGATACTTTCTATTTTTCATTCTATATTTGGCCAACGGACTTAAAGTTTTATTGTCTGTTATTCGTCGCCGAGATGCAAACTCCAAAAGAGCATTCATTTTCCTCTTGCGGTGTTCAGTGTTAAATCCTCACCCCTTATGGAACAGCAATGACCCGACTAAGGAAACAGTAATGCTCAATTAAGTTAATACAGCGAAAGTAATCGCCGGAAACGGCTGCTCCCTTGCTGGGCTTGGGGACTTCAGAAGAAGAGGTCGGGATTTCTGAGCACTGGCCAGGGTTGGGGGGAACAGGGGTGCTGCTTCAGCGGCTAATAATAGTAATGAGATGGTCCTGGGAACACAAAAAGAGTGGGGGTGAGGACAGTTTGACAGACGGAAAGAACAAAACCAAAACCAAAAAACAACAACAACAGCAGCAGCAACACGAAGACACGGAGACACTGCCTGCTCAGACACGGAGTCGGCGTCCTTTCTCCCGCCTGCCACTCTCTCTCTGGCTCGTCTGGTTGGCAGGCGTCAGGAGGCAGGGCGGTGGCGATGGAGTTTGGAGCTGTGATGGTAGACACCGGGCCCTTCCAGAGGACAGAGAGCTGGACGGCAGACCCGGAGCTGAGAGAGGACAGGTGGACGGACAGATGGACGGAGAATGCCCGGCACGTGATGAACGAACGTAGGGGAAAACCAGACACCTGTGTAGAATACGATCCTAACCCAGAATAGTTGTCCTCCTCGCCTTACTTATTTCTCTTTTAGACTTTTTTTCCTGAGTCTTGCAGTTTGGATGACTCAGAAATTCCGTGAAGACCGAAAGCCCAGCCTGGTGAGAGTTTTGTGGTTTGTTTTTGCATTTTAGTTTTGTTTCGTTTTTCACATGGAGTACCACGAGTGGGATGAAATGATCCGATAATAAGCAATACCAGAAGAGTGGTTTAAAAGACCCGACCGGCAATTACGCACTTCTTACACCTTTCGTCCTCGCTCCCTGCCCTCCCTTTCTTTTACACCCTGGGTAGCGGAGTTTTCTGGCTTCCGTATTTATGTAAATGCCGAGGTGCGTATTTGAAAGGCACCTGAAAATTCTCCTGGCTCCAATGGATGGTGAAAAATTTGTAAGTTTAATTATTTGTAAAGACTGGGCCTCGGAACTGGCCATGTAGAGATCCACCTGCCTCTGCCTCTGGAATGTTAGAATTTTATAGGCGAGCTCCAGCTATCTTATAACAGACCATTTTTATATTACACATACAAAACTACCTGTTCCCATTCATTAGTAGTGTTTGGGTCTCTGAACACACGAGCTCAGTTCTCTTCATAGGAATTAAAGTTAATGTCAAAAAAAAAAACTCTGGCTGCCCCCTCTGAGGTTCGAACTCAGGACCTTCAGATTATGAGACTGACGCGCTGCCTACTGCGCTAAGGAGGCGCCCGTAGAGGCCAAGGTCCGTAATCGTGTATTCCTGCCACTTCTGGAGCTGGCCTCTCCGTCTCGGACTTGTGTTTTTTAGTTGGGATACGACAGCACCGACAGCACCTAGAAGAGCTTTTGCTGCGGAGCTCCGCGATACGAAGCCGAAGAGCGCCTGCGCTTCTGCATTAGAGCGCAGGGTGCAGAATGGGAGCTCGCTGCAGAGAGCCGCGTGCAAAGCAAAGGCGCCTGGCACGTTACGGATACTCCAGGAAGAGGAGACATAAACCCCTTACACCAACGGTAGCGTGGCCGAGCGGTCTAAGGCGCTGGATTAAGGCTCCAGTCTCTTCGGGGGCGTGGGTTCGA
>NW_022196913.1:25368086-25386222 GCF_008632895.1 Mastomys coucha
CGTAAAAAAAAAGTGGCAAGATCAAGAATTAAAGGTGGAAACTCTGGAAGGAAAACGTCAAGAGTGAGACCAAGGAAAGGTCTGTACAGAGCTCAAATCCCAGGTCCTTCGCTGCCACAGACTTGCAGACCAGACCATCTTCAGGCAAATACAGAGCTGCCATCTTTGGAAATTGGTATCATAGTAACAACAGACAGCTATAAGTGAAGTATTCCGAAGAAAATGGTTGGGTATCAGTGGGACTCCAAAGAATCTCTAGGTTATACAGCATCCAGAATCAGAGTTTTCATTTCTAATCCTAAATATGCACGAGAACCAAGGGAGAGCAGATATTTGTGAAAATGTTTCTACAATAAAGAGAAAAGGAAATACACTAGGGGATTGGAGAGGACCTAAGAAAAGACAAAACACGGGAACTTGGAGTTGTTGGAATCATCATCTCCTCCAGGAGGTAAAAAGAAGGGAAGAAAGTCTTTAATAGCTTAGCTGGAGAAAATGTTTTGAAGTTACAAAGTAAAGCTGAAGAAATCTCCTAGAAAACAGGTGGGGAATGAAACAACGGAGCTGATAAATAAGCCCCTTTTAAAGTCTGGTAGAAGGTATGCCCTCAAACCTGGGGCTTCCTGGGAAAGAACGGGGGGGAACCACAGAAAAGAGACCTAGAGGTTTACCAAACGGAAGACCTTAGATCTCCAGATGGAAGGGTCCATCAGATGCTCCAACTCCGTTCAAGGCAAGCTTGTCAGGACTATCAGAAGAAAACAGTATGGGGGGGGGAGACAAATGCAAAGATAGTGATAAAGAATTCAGATTCAGAACAGTGTCTTTTTTTTAATACATCAAAAATAAAAGCTAGAAGACAGGAAATCAATAACTTATAAATTAAAAAATAAAAATAAAAATCCACAGATAGGTCTCCTGATGGAGTCCTAGAGGTAGAGAGAGCCTGGGGATTCACCATGCAGGCTCTTCCCTAGTGCACTCTTGACTCATTCTGCTCAGTAAGTGGCACAGGAAAGCCGGGAGCTCACAATTACTCAGTTACTTCCGTAACTTGGACCTCATGCCTCATCCTTCCAAGTAGTCAAGATGATGAGTCATGATCAATCACGTCTAGAAGTCGACACCAAGCCAAACTATTGATTAAATGTAAATAGACATTTTCATTACATTTATTTATGTAGAGAGGGGCAGATGCCATGGTGTGCATGTGGAGGTCAAAGGATGGCTTGCAGAGTCGGTGCCCTATCTCGTGGATCTCACAAATCAAACCTGGACGTGGAAGCAAGCACCTTTACCCACAGACACCTTTCCAGCCCTAAACATTTTCAAGATTCAGAAAATGTTATGTTCCGTGTACTCTTTCTCAGGAAGTTTCTGGAGGATTGATTATTTTAGCAAACTAATAAAAGCATGTGAAATCCCATAAAAGTGAAGGAAAACAAGATGTTCTAAGGCTTGCTGAGAGAAGCTAGAGAGAAGCCAGTCTACGACAGAAGAGAGAGTAACACAAGAGGACACATGGGGGATAAGAGACAACAGATGCTCACACCTTTAATCCTTAGACCTTGTCACCCACAAGTTCCCCAGGACAAGTTCCTGTCCCCATCCTCTTGTCTCACTACGGGGAGACAAGAACCCTCCACATACAGGGCCATGTCTGGGTGTCTCTGAGAACAAACTGCAACTAATTTGCATCCTAGATGGGAGAATCTCCCTAAGTCTTAACTAAGAAATTGCCTGGAGGGAAAAAAGCCATTCTCATGACTCATAAACCTAACCCTGGCAACAACTCAATAAAATGCCTGCACTTTCCCCGGTCTGTCGGAAAAGTGGATTTCTTGAAAGCTGGGTTGATCCTGTCTTTCACCCTTTTCTTTCCAGTTAGAAGTTTTACTTGAGCGTTCAATACTCAGTCACAGTTATTTCTACAGTCACAGGGACAAGTTTCTCAAGTGTGCTCAGTACACATAGGTTAAGTCAGGAACCTTCAGGATGACAAAGTGTGTGTGTGTGTGTGTGTGTGTGTGTGTGTGTGTGTGTGTGTATGTGCCCATGAGCATGCACTGACACACACACACAAATAAATGCTAGTGTATGCATATGCTTTTATAATTTTTATTTTTTGTGACTATAATCCCATCATCCCCCTTTCTTTTCCTCCCATGTGCTTTTCTCCACCTCGCTCTCTCTCAAACTCATGGCCTCTTTTCCTTTAGTTGTTGTTAGAGAGAGGAATCAGCAGTTAAGAACACTTGCTGCTCTTCCAGAGATGACAGATTCAGTTCCCAGCACCTACTTTGAATGGCTCAAAACTACTGGTACCTCTAGCTCCAGGGTATCCCACACCCTCTCTGGCCTCCAAGGGCATATGCACTTATGTGCATACACACATACACACACACACACAAATACATGTAAATTTTTTTAAAAGATTTGTTTATTTATGAGTACACTGTAGCTGTCTTCAGATACACCAGAAGAGGGCATCGGATCCTATTGCAGATGGTTGTGAGACATCATGTGGTTGCTGGGAATTGAACTCAGGACTTTTGAAAGAGCACTGAGTGCTCTTAACCGTTGAACCATCTCACCAGCCCACATGTAAGTTTTTTTAATGTAAAAAAAAAAATCTTTAAATTTTTTATATAATGAGGTCTAAAAAAGGATATTTCTAAGTGGGAAAATTAAATTGACATATTGCCAGAATTAAATTGACATAGTGTTACAAAACTCAGTTTTACATTTTTGTTTATTTGCATGGTGATTTGAATGAGATGTTCCCCATAGACGATGAATACGGTCTTCAGTTGGTGCTACTGTTTGGGGAAAGAGGTGTGGCCTTGTTCACGGAGGTAGAACATTGGAGGTGGGCTTTAAGAGTTTAAAGATTTGTGCTATTTCAGGTCTGCTCTCTCTGCAAACAATCTCGACATAGATTCAAAACTGTGGCATGCCAAGGAATCTCATGCCACCCTGGCAGAACCACGGGCACTGCTTTCCCCACTCTCTCTACACCCTCGACACTACTGGCCAGTGTTCTGTCTATAATTTTGATATTTCCAAACTACTATGAAGAGGATGGAGAGATTCAACGGTTAAGGGCACTGACTGCTCTTCCAGAGGACCCAGGTTTAATTCCCAGCCCTCACGTGGCAGCTCACATCAATCCATAACTCCAGTTCCAGAGGATCCGTGTGCATGTACACACATGCTGGCAAAGTACTCATACACATAAAAGAAACAATCCCTTAAAAGGGGGTAAAATGGTACCTCAATCAACCCCAGTTACTAACTGTGCTTTTATTCACACGCACATGCACACACATACATATACTCTTAGCCATAGTGTAGAGATTTGAACATAGGATCTTTCGCATGCTAGGCACATGCTCTATCACTAAGCTGTAGCCTCTGCATGTTTTCACTCTCCCTCTCCTCCCTGCTTTCCCCCTCTTTCTCCTTCCCTCTCCCTCCCCTTCTTCCTCCTCTCCCTCAGTGGCCCCACCAAGTTGCCCAAACTGGACTTAAACTCTTGCCCAGGTTGGTTTCAAACTTTTGATCTTTCTGCCTCAGCCTCCCAAGTAACTGGGATTGCAGACCTGTGCAGATCAGGCCTGATTTGGTGCGTGTATATTTATTTGTCTGTGTGTGTGTGTGTGTGTGTGTGTGTGTGTGTGTGTGTGTGTATGTGTGTGTGCATCTGTGTGTCTGTGTCTCTGTGTATGTGTCTATATATATATATATATATATATATACATATATATATATATAGTATGTGTATGTTTATATATAGTATTATACTAATATTATATTATATTATATTATATTATATTATTGTTTTCTCCTTCAGTTCTAGAACCAAACCCCCTGAGTGTGCTAGATAAGCACTCTATCATTTGGCTATATTCCCAGCTTCTTGAGTTCTTGGGTTTTTTATTATCCATCCTTCCTCCCAAGAAGTAATTTTATGAGAATGAGAACATTTTTATTATTAGGGTATGTTAGCTATACAAAACAACTAATTAGAACATTTTCATACAAGTGTAAACCCCACTAGCTCATATTCTTTCCCCATTACCCTCTCACGACACCGCTCCTCTGTTGATCTACTCCCTCGTCCAAACAGTCCCCTTTTTATTTTCCTATCTCACATATTTAATGTACATATTTAAATTAATATGTATTTATTCCACAAAATAACAGGTTTCATAATGGTATTTCAGATCTGTATGCCTGTGTATCAAATATGATCATGTCCATCCATTGCCATCTCCTATCAGTTCCTATTCTCCTTCTCTTTATATTTTCTTTCTTTCTTCTTTCCTTCCTTCTTTCCTTCCTTCCTTCCTTCCTTTCTTCTTAGACAGATGTTCACTACGTAGCTCTGTCTTGGAAGCCACTATGTAAACCAGGCTAGCCTTGAACACAGAGATCCACTCACCTCTGCCTCCCAAGTGCTATTCTCATGTTTTCTCTTGCTTCATTTGAGTTATGGAGATCAAACTAACTGTGTTCGTTTTCTGTTGCTATGCTAAAACACCATGACCAAGGCAACATACAGGAGAAGGAGTTCATTTATGCTCAATAGTTGCAGAGGTTTAGTGTCCATGGTGGTGTGGACAACAGGGAAACAAACAGAAAGAGGCTGACAGCCTACATCTTAACCAACACAACCTCAAAGAAGAGAGCAACTGCAAACAGCCCAAGCCTTTACACTCTGGAATCCAGCCTCGAGTGACACACCTCCTAACCCTGTCCCAAACGGGGAGCACCACCTACTGGGGGTCAAGTCTCCAAATATGTGAGTCTATGGGGAACATCTCATTCAAAACACCACTCTCTGGTTGCCAAATTTTCATGGCAAGTGCCTTTACCCTACTTCTCCCAGACATGGTTCTTTTTTCTTGGGGGGGGGGGGGGCGTTGAGACAGGGTTTTTCCGTGTAGCCCTGGCTGTCTTGGAACTCACTCTGTAGACCAAGATGGCCTCAAACTCAGAAATCTGCCCGCCTCTGCCTCCCAAGTGCTGGGATTAAAGGCTGTGCACCATCACTGCCTGGCTGATTGGGTTTTTTTTTTTTTTTTTTTTTTAAGTTTCGTTTTCTTGTTGTATTGAGCTCTGGGTTGCATGTATGTTAATTTTGTTTTTTAAGTGATTCTTATATTAAACATACTCATCCCCTATCAGATGATTAAGCAATTCAGAATTGTTATTTTGTTCCCATAAGTGTATAAAAGTTGGCAACTACACTAGGTATTGTCACCTTATGTGGGTTTCCCTGGGGTCATTCTCCACCAGCTCACAAGGACAAAGTGGGCAGAGTCTATGAACAGGGTTTCAGAAAGCCTGTGAGTACAGATAGAGATGATACTCCAGGATCAGTTTTGGGAAGGCAGGGTTTCTATTCCTGTACAAACATCAGGACCAAGAAGCAAGTTGGGGAAGAAAGGGTTTATTCAGCTTACTTCCACATTGCTGTTCATCACCAAAGGAAGTCAGGACTGGAACTCAAGCAGATCAGTAAGCAGGAGGTGATGCAGAGGCCATGGAGGGATGTTACTTACTGGCTTGCTTCTCCTGGCTTGCTCAGCCTGCTCTCTTATAGAACCCAAGACTTCTAGCCCAGGGATGGCATCACCCACAAAGGGCCCTACCCCTTTGATCACTAACTGAGAATATGCCCCACAGCTGGATCTCAGGGAAGCACTTCCCCAACTGAAGCTCCCTTCTCTGTGGTAACTCTAGCCTGTGTCAAGTTGACACAAAAAACTAGCCAGTACAAATGATCCCTTGTCAACTTGACATACAAACACATCATTATTAAGTCTCAACCCTTACTTTTATTCATCTCCAATATCTAAATAACTTTAAAAGTCCCACAGTCTTTACATATTAAAAGTTCAATCCATTTTAAATGTCCAATATCTTTTAAAATTCAAAGTCTCTTAACTGTGTGTTCCACTAAAATACTTTCTTCTTTCAAGAGGGAAAAATATCAGGGCACAGTCACAATCAAAAGCAAAAATCAAACTCCAACTGCCCAATGTCTGGGATCCACTCATGATCTTCTGGGCTCCTCTAAGGGCTTAGGTCACTTCTCTAGTTCTGCCCTCTGTGCTGAGCCTCAGCTGCTCTTCATGACCCCTTCATGTCTTCAAAACCAGTACCACTTAGGTGACTCTCATTACCAAGTCCTGCTGCAGTACAAGGTACAACCTTGGCTATCTCTGGAACACAGCCTTTTTGTGCTCTCAGAAAACACTTCCCAGAAGATGTCACCTCAGTGATGCTGGTCTCTTCTTAATCACTGCTAATTTATTAGCTCCAGCCAACCAGCATCAATTGTCCCAGTAATGCAAAGGTTTCACTTTAGTAGTTCTGGTAACTTGTTAATTACAGCTTATTCTTCAGCTCCAGCTAACCAAAACCACAGAATCTTCACAATCAAAACAACATGGTCCTTCCCTCTGAAATTTCACAAGCCAGGCTTCCATCTTTTGCACTGTTCTCAACATGATTGATCTTCCAAGCTCCTATAGAACATCCCACAGAGTTCTTAACAACCAATGACTCTTCTAGCTCAAAGTTTCAAAGTCCTTCCACAGTCAGGTTGTCACAGGAATACCCCACTCTTGGTACCAATTTGTCTTAGTCAGGGTTTCTTCTTCTGCACAAACATCATGACCAAGAAGCAAGTTGGGAAGGAAAGGGTTTATCCAGCTTACACTTCCATACTGTTGTTCATCACCAAAGGAAGTCAGGACTGGAACTCAAGCAGGTCAGGAAGCAGGAGCTGATGCAGAGTTCATGAAGGGGTGTTACTTACTGGCTTGCTTCCCCTGGCTTGCTCAGCTTGCTTTCTTATAGAACTTCCAGCCCATGGATGGCACCACCCATAAAGGACCCTACTCCCTTGATCACTAATTGAGAAAATGCCCCACAGCTGGGTCTCATGGAGGCTCTTCCCCAACTGCAGCTCCCTTCTCTGTGATAACTCCAGCCTGTGTCAAGTTGACACACAAAACCAGCCAATACAGTGAACTAAGGGTTCTATAGTTTTGGGGAACGAGGTAGGAATATCCAGGGTGGCCAGAGGTCATTGACTGAAGGCTAAAGTACTGGAGATGCCTCATTAGCATGGGGAGGCACTCCAGGAATCTCAGGTGCTTGCTGGACAGGTTTTTACATAGAGGAAGCTGAGCCTGTAATCTCATCAGGGCTACGTGACATTCTTCAGGTAGATGGAGGTGGGGGTGGGGTAGGGGTGTTTCTAAGCTCTGCAGACAAGGTCAGAGAAGGAGAAGCCCTGCTAACAAGGAGAGTCCACCATTTTGCACCAAGCTCAGGGTTTTTTGGTATTGTCAGCAGGGTTTCTCCGACAACCATAGTTGATACAAAAAAAAAAAAAAGATGGAAACAAAATTCATAGCCGTAATTTCACTCATATAACTACTGAATCATTTCCAAATCATTTGCAAACAGATAAGGTATTGCAATAATTTAGGTCAAGGTGGAGGAACAAACATTAAAACCAAGTGGATGGGAGTGTAGAAGAGCACTTGCCTAGCTTAACGCCCTGGGTTTGATCTTCAACACTGAAAACACTGGAAATGAGTAGGCAACTCAGCAATAAAGCTCAGGACAAGCCTACTAAATTTAGCGGATAAAGAGAAAACAGTCCTCACCTGAGAAAGGAGGGGCCAGGGCAATCACGGAAGCGGAAGCTTCTCTTTCCCCTACCTCCTCCACCTTACCCTACTTACCTGCTTTGTCCAGGCCATCTGCCTCAAGGTTAGGAAAGCAGAGACAGCATGAGCCCTGGATGACGAAGCTAAACTCCAGAGCTGCACTGCTGACGTAAGAACACATATCTGCTATCTGCATTTCGTAATTATACACTGGCTTGCAAAACGGATTTCTTCCTTCTGGAGTAAGAGTGGAGGTTTCAATTCCCTCCAACTTCAGTTTTGAACCAGAGTAGACTACGGTGTGGCTGGCCTAGGACAAGTATTCTACCTTTTACTGGAAGGGTGCTGAGTTTTTTGAGCCTGGAGTTGAGGCTTGAGTGAGCACGACCTGTTAGTACCTCAGATTTCGTGTCCCATGGGGAAGAACCAAGCAGATCCAATGAAGTGACGCTCTGGATACAGAAAATTCCTGTTGCTCAAACACGAGGGCAGACACTAATCCCAAAGGAAAGTAGGGAAGGCCACGGCAGAAGTGACAGCGCACAGAACTGCAAATCTATTCTGTGAAAGGAAACTAGGCTACAAGACCTCCTTGGGTCATCACAGGACTCTCGATTGGGCAGAAACAAGCAAGTTTTAGGTTCTACTCAATGCCATTGGATGCACTGGGTACTTCATTTAAACTAATGGATAAAGATCATTATGGCTCAAGCTGTGTGTGTGTGTGTGTGTTTAAAGGTGTAACTCCTTGATGGGAAAATTTCCTGAAAGCAATAGGGGGCTCAAAGAGGACAAGAGAGTAAGAATTTATTAGAAGAGTTATTAACGCCACGGGCGGGTGGACAACACTACAGTGGACAATCAGAATTTCTGGCCCCATCGCCACGGGGCCTAGGCCAGAGGTGAGGGGTGGGGGTGGGGGTGGGGGGAGTGTTCTGAGAAGGAGGCCCACGTAGCAGAATCCGCGTTGTTTCTTCGAGGGTCTCATAGGAACCCACAGTCAGGTTGGTTCCACAGCAGGTGGCAGGGAAGAAGAGAGTGAAGTGTGTCCCCAAGTAGCCCTTTGACCCGTCTGGTCCGGCCACTTCACTCGAGGCACCCGAGGAGCCTGCTGAGAAGTTAGGGACTCACAAGCGGGCTCTCGGTGGATGGGGTGGCTCCACGGTAGCTGTAAGGCCAGGGAGATGGGGGAGGACTTCAGTAGGTATCCGGGTCTGGTCTGCACTCTGGTCGGGATTCTATCAATCCCCATTTCACGCGAGAAGAAAATGGAGCTCGGAACCATAAACCGGCTTAACTTTAGGATGGAACTAGAACTGGGGGGCTTCTTCGTTTCTGCCTTGGAGAAAAGTTGCTGATCATTAAAACCTTTTTTCTAGCGACGGTTACATCGCCATGGGGTTGGGTGGGTTTCAGAGCGCTTCACCCACTGGGAGGGGCTTAGCTGGTCTCTCCGCCCAGCTTCCCGGCATTTATGCAAAGCCATCTTCCTTTTAAAGGAGCCCAGGCCTAGGCACTAAGAGGAAGCCCAGCAAAAGACTACGGGTCCACAGAAGCTTGGACTGTCCCGACGCCACTGCCAGGCGCACCCTGCTCCCACTGCACGGGACCGCCACCACCGACCTCCGGACCGGGTACCGAGAACCCAGGACTGCGCAGAGGAAAGCCGCCTGCCCGCCCAGAGAGGAGAGTCGCGCGGGAAGCCCCGCCCCCGCCCGCCTCTTCCGCTCGGCCCTGAGGAGTCTGCGCGGCCGCGGGACCCCTTCCGACGCGGCCACGTTGCCCGGTGAGCCGGCCCGCGGCTCCCGGTTCCCGACGCCTCTCCGCTCGGCTCTCCGCCGGGCTCTGGGACCCGCACTGTCCGTGAGGGGCGACCGTGCGGGGACAGGTCTGGCCGCCCGAGAGCTCCGCGCGCGTCTGCGATCCCGACGCCGGAGGCCCCGCCCCGCTCCGGAGCTGAGAAGCGGAGCGAGCGCGCCGGGCTCCGGCCGAGCTCGGCTCCGGGCTCATGCCCTGCGGCCCAGCCGGCCCGCGCCATGGCCTCCGGGAGCGTGGCCGAGTCCCTGCAGCAGGAGACCACCTGCCCCGTGTGTCTTCAGTACTTCGTGGAGCCTATGATGCTCGACTGTGGCCACAACATCTGTTGCGCGTGCCTGGCCCGCTGCTGGGGTGCCGCGGAGACTAACGTGTCGTGTCCGCAGTGCCGAGAGACCTTCCCGCAGCGCCACATGCGGCCCAACCGGCACCTGGCCAACGTGACCCAGCTGGTGAAGCAGCTGCGCACCGAGCGGCCGTCCGGCCCGGGCGGCGAGATGGGCGTGTGCGAGAAGCACCGCGAGCCCCTGAAGCTGTACTGCGAGCAGGACCAGATGCCCATCTGCGTGGTGTGCGACCGTTCGCGCGAGCACCGCGGCCACAGCGTGCTGCCCCTGGAGGAGGCTGTGGAGGGCTTCAAGGTAGGGCCGGGCCGGCGGACAAAGGGGCAAGCCGGGGGCTTCCTGGTTTGCCGCCGAGAAAATGGCGAGCCGGACGTGGGGCCCACCGCCGTCATTTCCTCCCGGTCGGCTGCGGGGCCTCCGCACTCAGACTCGGAAGAGGAGAACCTGTAGCTAGCTGGTGAGGCCAGCAGCGTCCCCGTCCCCACCCCCACCCCCTTCCCCGAGCGCCCCCTGCTAACCGCCTCGACGCGGGCCGCGGCTGGGACGGCGCGAGGAGACCACCCTCCCTTGACAAAGGAGATGGCACATGGAGCCACGTCCACTTCCATAGGCCTTGAACACCTCGAACTCGCTCTGACCCGGGATAGCAAACCAGTCACTGTTGGCTGGCTGGATTCACATCGAGCAAGGCCTATCACTTAATCTATGTCCCCGGCACTTCCCTGTAACCTGTTTTTAGGACCTAATGGGAATGAACAGAGCTCTTTACTGCTTGATTAAAACATTTAGCCCACTCTCAGACTCGGGAGATCACTTGTTATTATGAAGACGAAGTGAACTCACAGGACTTGAGATCTTTGTGGAGTGTTGAATAAACCCTGGCACAGTAATGCGAAAATGTTACATAGAAAGTAGCTCTGAAGTGATAATTGAGTGTTTTTGAGGGCTGCAGGGATATATAGACCCACAGAGTTATGTTTGTTTAAATGTGAGTTCATCTAAATGTCAGTCGCGTTTACAACGATGTCACCTGTATCATTTCACTCACTGGAGATAAGTTGTAATTTAGTAATGTTTACTGATTTTGTGCATGAGGAAAATAAATCCTTTTTTCTGTATTCATCCGAGAAGCTTACCTTTTGAGCCTCCTTACCCAGATCTCTCATACATGCTTCTAGGAACTAGTAGTTGGCTTGAGTTTAAATAACAAATTGCTAAAACAGCTGTGCTGGCCCCTCTGCTTTGCGCACTTACTAGGAATGACATTTGTGGTCTGAGGACAGAGTCCAGCTGGGCCTTAGTATCTGTAGTTTGGGTTCATGTGTGATAAGCAGAGTATCTATTCTGATGCTGAGATCTGCAATATCTTGAACTGGCCGACTATTTACTTTCTTCAGGAGCAAATCCAGAATCGGCTGGACCACCTAAGAAGAGTGAAAGACTTGAAGAAGAGACGTCGGGCCCAGGGGGAGCAGGCACGAGCTGAGCTCTTGGTAAGGGTTCAGAACTCCTCTGATAATCCCTGAGAATTCTCAGTCTTGGCAAGGGTATGGTGAAAAAAATCTCTAAGCAGGGGTATTCCCTTGGTGTCTGTCATTCACATCATTTAGTTCTGCCACACGTCTGAGTGTGGCTCTCAACACCTCTTGCTTGAAAATGAGATGAAGAAACTTCTCAGAGATCCTGTGTAGACTGAACTTAAACATATAATGTATCAGCTTTGGGAAGTTTGTCCAGAGAGAGAGAGTCCCTAGGAATCCAGAACCCTGGGTTTGCTTCTTGGGTCTGACACTAGCCAGTTTAAATAGAGTGGTGCAAGCTTTCTGGGCCTTAATTTCTTTGAGTTGGAATAGAGGGGTCAGAGGAAACCTGTGGGTCTCCAGCAGCCAGAGCTGCCCTTTCTGCCCTTGAAATGGTAAAGGGTTTGTTTTGGGCTGAGTCAGAGACAGCTGGGGAAGTGCAACAAGGTTGCCAAATGGCTTGCACTGAGAAACACCTGTGCCAGGGTGTCGTTCTCACTGCTTTCGATACACTGAGTAAATTGATGTTTAGCTTTGATTTTGTTTAAGATCATTGTATGCTTTATGCCTTTGAAAGACTTATCCAGCTTAAAAGAGGTCTGAGTAGGGGGCTCTCAGAGCAGTCAAATTCAGGTCAGATTTTAGCAAACTTTCTGAAAGGGGCCAGTAATGAGTATTTTTAGCTTTGTTAGTTTACACAAGCTGAATCACAACCCCCCAGTTATTGCATCTCAAAAACAGCCACGTCTAATACATCAATGAGTGGGTTTGGCTGGATTCAAGAAAAATCTTTCTTGACAGCCATCTTGCTGACCATTTGTTTATTTAGAAATAGTTGCACTATGTAGCCAGGATGGGCTTGAACTCTCTATATTCCTGCCTTAGTCTCCCCAAGTGCCGGGATTACAGGTGTGTATTGCCACACATGGTTTATAATTTCTTAGTAGGAACTCTAGGTTTTTTTTGAGAAGAGGTCAAACTGTAATAGAGACATTGTGTGGAGAGGAACCCATAAGCACCCCCAAAAAAATCAAGGCATGAATTACTTACTGAGACCAAGTAAACAAGTCCAGGAAACTTGTGATTGAACATGCCAGGTCACGTCCACAGAGTACCTAACTTTGCTACTTCTGTATGACTGTTTCATGACTCTCAGTCTGCCAGGCAAGATGTTCATGGGCTCCAATCATGGAGAGTGTGCCTTCTCTCCCCGCTTCATTGCCTATTTGCTCACCTAGAAAGCCTGTCTACTTCATGCTTACATGACATTCTACAAGACCCTGTGTGAACATGGGTTTTAGGAAGACTATGAGTTTCTCTCACTGTCTTTATCCATCTGTGACGTGGATGAACCTGAATTTGATTTGACCGGGCTCCCTCACCCCTCATCTTTTTTTTTTTTTTTTTAAAGATTTATTTTTATATGAGTACACTGTAGCTGTCTTCGGACACACCAAAAGAAGGCATCAGATCCCATTATAGATGATTATGAGCCACCATGTGGTTGCTGGGATTTGAACTCAGGACCCTTGGAAGAGCAGTCAGTGCTCTTAACCACTGAGCAATCTCTCCAGCTCCTTGACGGAGGAGCTTAAGATTGGGGGACTGTTTGTTAATTAATATTTGAAGTACTTCAGTTCAGGGTTATTGTGTGTCTAGTGTGTAAAGGCTGGAGAGCGAGTGGCTGAGTAGTGTCTGTTTTAGTATAATTTGAAATGGTGAGATTTTGGGGTTAAGTCATGGGGATTATTTTGAAGGATTCTAGCAGTGAGCCTTAACTATTCTTACCTTGGCTTGTCATTTACAGAGCCTGACCCAGATGGAGAGGGAAAAAATTGTTTGGGAGTTTGAGCAGCTATATCACTCTTTGAAGGAACATGAGTATCGCCTGTTGGCTCGACTTGAGGAGCTCGACTTGGCCATCTATAACAGCATCAACGGTGCCATCACTCAGTTCTCCTGTAACATCTCCCACCTCAGTGGCCTGATTGCCCAACTGGAAGAGAAGCAGCAGCAGCCCACGAGGGAGCTCTTGCAGGTAACCAGGGGAGTGCTGCAGGGCAGCTGAATGGGCCCAGGAGAACAGAGCAGCTTTGACCTTGTCGGGCAGCATTGCTGTTTCCCTTTGTCCTTTTTAACTGCTGAAGTGTTAAGCATTTTGGAAGGAAAATCTGTGTACTAGAAGTTGTGGTTGACACAACTCAGTCCTTCAGTTGCATTGTGTCATGGAAAAGCCAAAAGAAAAATCTAGTCCTTGGGCCTTTCCTGCACTTCCCTTTACAGTCTTAGGGCCTCATTAATCTCATTTGCTCAGAATAGATTGTGTATAATAAAGCATTTGGGAGGGGGGGGCGCACGCCTTTAATCCCAGCACTTGGGAGGCAGAGGCAGGTAGATTTCTGAGTTCGAGGCCAGCCTGGGCTACAGAGTGAGTTCCAGGACAGCCAGGGTTACACAGAGAAACCCTGTCTCGAAAGCAAACAAACAAACAAACAAAAAAGTGTAGGGAAAGTGTCTGTCTGGTAAGGATTAGGGAGAGAACATGTGGACACTGTCAGAAATGGTGGGACAACATAAGTATGTGCTCCTAAGAAGGCTGGGGATGGAATAGCAATTTGCTTTCGGTGGGTCTTGTGTTGTGGGGAGAAGCTGTTGTATGGGGTAGCCTCTGCTCTGTGAGGCAGGGTTGGGTTGATGGTTGATGGTAGGTGGGCGTGGGTGTTTGATGGTGAGGGTGCACATGAAGCACATGTGGAGGTCTTCGGGCTTGCAAAGTAGGTGCTCTTCTGCACTGCCCAGCCCCACCCGCACTCCCCCATGTTCATCCTTCTTGGGTGTTCACTGCTCTTCTGTAAGCACTGAGAAACAAAATTGGGCCAATTCAGGCTGGGATAGGGTTTTTTGCATGAAACTATAAGTTTCACCATTTCAAAAACATCATTTCCCCTCCCCCCAAAAAAGAAACCCTGTGCCATTAAGCATTCCCTTCCATTGCTTTCTACCTCTAGTCCCTGTCTCTGGGTTTTTTACATTTTGGATACTCGGTGAAATCATATATTATGTAGACATTTTAATTCTGGCTTCTTTTAGTCACCATAATTTTTCCAGCCTTTATCCACATTATAAAATGAATTAATAACATTTCTTTTTATAGCTTAATGATATTGTATTGTAATTAAATCTTACTGTTTTAGATGAGGTTTCACAGTGTATCTCTGGTTCTTCATCCAGTGTGTTTGGGAGAATTATAATGCGGTTCTGTTTTAGTTTATCTTTGAAACAAATGTTTGCTGTGTTGCCTAAGCTGGCCTTAAACTTGTATGTTCCTGCTTTAACCTCCAGAACACTATAATTTCATGCCAACACCACTACACTCAGCATGTGAGAATATTTACTTTGTGAATCATGAAATTGAAGCTGGATGGTGGGAGTGTGCAAAAATTCAATCAGGAGAAAAAGTTTGGCTATCCAGACTTTTTCTGGGAAAGCAAACTGCACAGAGGTCAGAAAGAAAGGCAAAATGTATACTACCTACCTCTGTTCACTTTTTTGGTTTTGTGAGATGGGGTCTCATAACCCAGGTTGGCCTTGAATTTGGCTTCTACCTCATTTCCCAAGTGCTAAAGTTGCAAGCTGTTTAAAACGTTATTGGAACTTTGTTTGTTTGTTTTGGGGTTTTTTGCTTATTTGTTTTTCAAGACAGGGTTTCTCTGTGTAGCCCTGGCTGTCCTGGAACTCACTCTGTAGACCAGGCTGGCCTCGAACTCAGAAATCCACCTGCCTCTGCCTCCCAAGTGCTGGGATTAAAGACATGCGCCACCACCGCCCGGCTTTATTGGAACTTTTAACTACTTGAATTAGATAAGAGACAACACTGTCGTTAGAATTGGAGGAGGGAGGACCTGGTATGGTGGCTTATACTCATCTTCCCAACATTTATGAGGCTGACACTGAATTGCTGAGTTCAAAGCCAAGCTAGGCTACAGAGTAGCCCTGTCACTTGGGAAGTAGAGGTAGGAGGATCAGGAGTTTAAGCTGTATTGGGCCATATGAAACCTTGTCTGAGGAAGAAAAAAAAGTTGAAAGAATATCCTGTGAGAAAATGAGCAAAACTCAAAAAGAGACAAGCTGCAGAAACATAAAATTGGCCCATGAATATAAGCAGATATACCAGCATTTACAAAAGGAGGGAATGCCAAGTAAAGCTACACTAAGATGTTCCATATCGAATAGAAGAGCAAAGTATTCTGGATGTTACTAGATCTAGTGGGAACCAAACTTGTCAGACCAGGTATGAAAGGACATAGCAAAATGACTGCTTCAACACTCGGGGGGGTGGGGGGAGATTGTGATATTGCAAACAATCTAACTTCCAAACCTAAATGATTGATTTAGTCAGCTAAACACATGGCCCACAAAATACTATGCAACTTTTAAAAAGAAGTAGAGGCCTGAAGTAGAGCTGTATACAAATAATACCAGTATTCTATAGGCAGAGTTAGCAGAATCAATGCCATATTGAATCTAGCCTGGTCTGCAGAGCTAGTAACATAGTAATGTCCTGTCTCAAGTAATGGTCTATAAACTAATGGATGGTTTCTAATATACATCTAAGTGGGGGAAAGCAAGATGTAAGTATGGGGCTGGAACTATAGTTAGTGGTTAGTTGTTTGCTGCTCTTCTAGGAGACATGCGTTCAGTTCAGTTTTTAGCGCTCAAATCAGCTGGCTCACAGCTGCCTACACCTTCAATTCCAAGGATTTACTGAGTTCTTCTAGGCTCTTTATGCAGACAACACACACACACACAAATATTTTAAAATGATAATAGAGTATGGCACTTTGTAGGGGGGAGAGGTTAGAAAATACATGTATGAGCTAGTTTTGCAAAGGGAACAAAATTATAGGGCAAAGGGCAAATGAGATAGGAGGGGTCAGGAAAGAGGAGAATGAAATTGGAAATTAGATACATAACAACATTAAGGGTACTAAGTGGAGAGAATAAAAACAGTAGTTCATTGCAAGCACGGCTGTTCTGTTTATTTGTGGATATCTCATTTTTCTGTAAGTATACTGCACATGCAGGTAGCTGAGGCCCAAGAGTAGGATCCTGAGTTAGTAAATCCTTACTTCCTCTGCCTGATTTCTAGGTCCTTCAGGTTGAATTATGTCCTGATTAATCTTGTCTGCATTGTCCCTGAGATGGTGGGCCCAGGCCCATAGCTGGGTTTTTAGTGAACTTTTGGAAGAAAACTTAAATTATGCATCTCATCTCATGGCTTCTCTTTTCTTTTTTCTTGCAGGACATTGGAGACACACTGAGCAGGTACAGTTTTCTGTTCTTGTGATGTAAACTAAGACTGTCTCAGCTCATATATGAGACTAGCACCTGAGAAGTATATGGCTCACTAAGTCTGTGCCTGAAGGGAGTCTCTATCCTTCAGAAAACTAAAGAAACCTTAGCTCCTCAGTGGAACTTGAGAACATGATTGAGCCTAATGGAGCAGAGGCAGGGACAGGCAGAGCTCTCTTGAGTTTGCGGCCAGCCTGGTCTATGTAGTGAGTTGCAGAACAGCCAGAACTACACAGGGAAACCCTAAACCCTGTCTCAAAAAAATCCCACTTTGGAACACTTGAAAATTTTGCGTTGGTGTGGGAGAGTTCACTTGTGAGCCTGCTATGGTTTGGGTGTGGGGACACTTCCAGAGCTTGACAAGAGTACAGAAGCAATTATGACTCTTGCTTCCTGCAAATTTCAGAGTCTTTCCCATTTTGTTATCTTATTCTTTAATATAGTAGGACATATAAGGCCTAAGGGAGGCGTGACTAGCTTGGAGTTGTTGATGGGTCGTATGGATTCCAACTATAGTCTTTTCTCTACTGTGCCATCAAATAGAAAGTGAACATAGTTCAGTGGTATGGCATGTGTTAGCCATAAAAGGGCCTAGATTTGATTGTCAGCATCAGAAGTGGAGGGAAGAGAGGAGAGAGGTCAGACCAGAAGAACGAGGGAGCATTTGGAGCAGGCAAGTATAGCTGCAAGTTGGGTCTTCATGCTTTGTAAAGATGGTGTTTAATATGACAGTGCCTGGTTGACAGGGCTGAATTTGTAAGATGACTAAAATACTTGCGAGGGAAATACAGTTTGATATGTTGGCTGGGAGGGGTATGCAGATAACTGGTCCTCATAGCTTCTGGGATAGAGAGGAATTGGAAGTTGTAACATTCCTAGTCATGTGCCCACAAAAGTAAGATTTATGTCTGCTAGATGTGGGTGTTTTGTTTTGAGACAAGGTCTTTTGTAATAGGCGGGGGGTCTTCAATCCTGCCCCAGCTTCTTACATTGAAATTACAGGCATGAGCTATCATGCCCAGTTTTGTACTTTGTACTCTTCTGCAGTACTAGGCATTTAACTCAGGGCCTTTCACAGGCCAGGAATGCACTCTACTACTAATCCATATCCCCCACTCTATTTTTTGGATTTTGATGGCAGGGCTCAGATGGCAAGCCATCAACCTTCCCTGGGGGTCACTATCTTAAACCCTAGAAAATTTTAAAGATTAGGTTTATAAGAAATGTGTAGTTAAATAGCTTGGTATGGTGTTGACTCCAGTGATCTTCAAAGACTGATTTTTTTTTTCCCATTATGACATGGCTAAAATGTGGTCATTGTTTAGACCAAGCCAACTGTTTGCAGCCAATCTGCCAGTAAGGAAGGTCTATGCAAACTTAAAGAATTCTGTGTGTGTGTGTGTGTGTGTGTGTG
>NW_022196913.1:25386339-25390842 GCF_008632895.1 Mastomys coucha
ATAGAGAGAGCAGAGGATGTTTTGTGTGGGTCAGGGAATTGGTGTTTTTTTCTGCAGGGTGGGTTTGTGGGTATTCTGGGTGCTTCCTCCCTGACCCTAGTCCATTTAGATGCTTCTTAATCTCTCATGCAACGCAGTCATAAGGTCACAGGCGGAAGATTGGCCAGCCGTGAGCTACAGTGTGTGGAAGATGGGGGAAACCAAATCCTTGCTGTACATTCCATCTTAGTGGTTAGGAAATTGTGTCTTAGCTGGGTGGTGGTGGTGCACACCTTTAATCCCAGCACTTGGGAGGCAGAGGCAGGTGGATTTCTGAGTTCGAGGCCAGCCTGGTCTACAGAGTGAGCTCCA
The DNA here is from genome assembly GCF_008632895.1 of Mastomys coucha. NCBI lineage: Eukaryota > Metazoa > Chordata > Mammalia > Rodentia > Muridae > Mastomys > Mastomys coucha. The sequence goes on from NW_022196913.1 coordinate 25,386,691, forward strand.
GGACAGCCAGGGCTAGATAATTACCCACTATAAATACCAACAGCTTTTGTCATAGAAACTTTGTTTCTTGGCAAGGGCAGCCTCATAATTCGATTTAATTTTGAAGACTTGCTTTTCTGTTTCCTTCGTTTTGGAAGTTTGGGGGCAAGATCTCACCAAATAGCCCCTTGATAGTCTGGGACCAGAAGTGATCTTTATGTTCCTGCCTCCTGAGAGCTGCTGATATTGCAGGGAGGAGCCCACATACCCACTAAAGACTTGCTAATTGCAAAGCTGTGAGCTAGTGTTTTGGGAGAGATGGAAATGAATGTTATCTCTCACTTTGATTTAGAGGAGAGTTGTAAAAGTTTGTGGTAGCTAGTTCTAAAGACTGCCTGCTTGTGTTGGACTGGTTACCTGGCCTACCCTGGTCCTCAAAAGGCTGAAGAATTGAGGGGAAGGATGTATTGGTACTATCTATAAATTTGTTTTGTTTTATTTTAGGGCTGAAAGAATCAGGATCCCTGAGCCCTGGATCACACCCCCAGATCTACAAGAGAAGATTCATATTTTTGCCCAAAAATGTCTGTTTTTGACAGAAAGTCTAAAACAGTTCACAGGTAATATGAGGAAGGAGGTGGATTTATATTCTGAGTGTGTGTGTATCATTGTCATCTGAGGATGCATTTTCCAACCAGTTAAGAGTCATATAAACTGAGTCTCTTCTTTTTTGTTTTTAGAAAAAATGCAATCAGATATGGAGAAGATCCAAGGTAAATTTACCTATTTACTGAGTTCTTGACATTTCAAGTTTCTTGGAAAGAAACTGAGTATATAGACAGTCCAGGGGGTGTCAGCAAGATGGCTCAGTAAGTGAAGTTACTTACTGGGCAAACCTGGCGACCTGAGTCTGGTACTTGGAACCTGCATAAAGGTGTAAGGAAAGAACAGATTCCACGTGTGTAATAAGATTTGTGATCACACACATACACACACACACACACACACACACACACACACACACGATCCTTATGCTTCCCTACTTGACATCGTTGCTTTAGTTTGGGTTTGGTTGAGACAGTCATAATGTGTAGCCCAGTCTAGCCTATTACTCACCGGTCTCCTGCCTCAGACCTTCAGCCTCTGGGGTTACAGGTGTGGCGCCATATCCATACTCCACAGCGACATTTAGTTCAGTGGCTAGTAACCGGAAGTGGCTTTCCTTGATCTGATTCTTGTTTATTTCTCTTCCTCTTCCTTTGCCACTTCAAAGACTTGTGTGAAATCCTTGGCCAGCTAGAAACCCCACATAAATTAATGATGGCAGTGGGTGTCATTTGAGCCACCCAGCCTCTACAGCAAAGATGGTTTGTACAAGTTAAGAGTTATATATATATATATCTGTATGTCATGCATTTGAACTTTTTGCCTTTGCCAAATCCAGTGGCTCTCTGGAGGGTGGAATTCTTGATCTTGGCTCAGTCTGATACCATGTTTTACAAAGTTCACACATGTTATCTGTATAGCCAAGGTTCCCAAACCGCCTGACCCTAAAAGTCCTTGCATGTGCAAAGCATAGTGGTGCATGCCTGTAAACCTAGTACTTCACAGCTGGTCAACAGTGACTGCCGTAAGTTTGAAGCCAGCCTGGGCCATATAGTGAGTTTCAGGTCAGCCTGAGTTACATAGTAAGACTGTCTTTTTAAAAGAGAAAAAATTCCTGGGCAGATAAACTGATACGGAGTCATAACATCAAATGAAGAAATCAGTACCCAGTTGACACAGGTGTTCAGAATGCTAGTGGATTCCACTGCTTTATGATTTTTTTACTTAACGTGTTTCCTAGAAAGACAGGTTCAGTAACTTCTTTTCTCTCTTGTCTTTCAGAGTTGAGAGAGGCTCAGTTATACTCAGGTAGGTGCTCGAAGACAAACCATGTTGAAGAAAGGATTAAACGCCCTGTGAGCCTAACCTCTATTCTGAGTGTTTTGAGACTGCCTCAGGTTTGAATCCCTGAGTTGCATATGTACAGATATCATACAGCAAGAACCCCAATAATTGGGAACCTAAGGCAGGGGCATCAGGGGTTTAAGGCCATTTTTTTTGCTACATAGTTAATCCGCATAGAATCTTCTCAAAAAAGATAAAAGGAAAACTTGGGTGGAGTGGATGTTCAAGGCAAATTCTCAGGACAGATTCAGGAATGATTTGAAAGGTGGTAATATTAAGCTTTAGCTTATGCTATTGGCCACCAAAGTTTTCAAATTCAGAAACTAGACATATGTAAAGAAGCTTTAAATGAAGTCCATGAAGGAGCCTTAAATGTGAGAAAGGAATGGGTAGTAAAATTGTATTTCATTGTTATCCACACAGAAGCAATCAGCTAATCTAACAGTAAATTTTTAGGTTCTGAGACAGGGTCTTACTGAGTAATACTGGCCATGCAACATAATCTGGTCTGGAACTCCTAAAGATACTCCTACCTCAGTCTCCTCGTGTGCCACCATGCTTAGTACCAACAGTGATTTTTTAAATATGCAGTTCATGCTATGTTTGATCATATAATGAGTACAGCCTCTGGTGGGCGTCTCTTACTGGGTTCCGGGGAAGTAGGTGAAAGGCCGGGTAGTCTTGAGTGGCTCTTCTGATTCTCGGCTGACCTCCCCCCTCTGTCTCTACAGTTGATGTGACCCTGGACCCAGACACAGCCTACCCCAGCCTGATTCTTTCTGATAATCTTCGGCAAGTACGGTACAGTTACCTCCAGCAGGACCTTCCAGACAACCCTGAGCGGTTCAATCTGTTTCCCTGTGTCTTGGGCTCTCCGTGTTTCATCGCTGGGAGACATTACTGGGAGGTAGAGGTGGGAGATAAAGCCAAGTGGACCATAGGTGTCTGTGAAGACTCGGTGTGCAGAAAAGGTGGGGTGACCTCAGCCCCCCAGAATGGATTCTGGGCAGTGTCATTATGGTATGGGAAAGAATATTGGGCTCTTACATCCCCGATGACTGCACTCCCCCTGCGGACCCCTCTCCAGAGGGTAGGGATTTTCTTGGACTATGATGCTGGTGAGGTTTCCTTCTACAATGTGACAGAGAGGTGCCATACCTTTACTTTCTCTCATGCTACCTTCTGTGGGCCAGTCCGGCCCTACTTCAGCCTAAGTTACTCGGGAGGGAAGAGCGCAGCTCCTTTGATCATCTGTCCTATGAGTGGGATTGATGGCTTTTCTGGCCATGTTGGGAATCATGGTCAGTCCATGGAGACCTCTCCTTGAGGAAGTGAACTTGTTGTCTTGATTCCTGTCCATCAAAGCTGGGTCCTTACCATTTCCATGCCCCTACAGTGAGAGACAAGATGTCCATCCATAGTCTCCACTGCACTTTCCCTTCCCTTGCAGATTGTGAGATGTAATGAAAAGTATTGCTATTTCCCAGAAATAAAAACCAGATTCCTCCTCCTGTGTTTCACACGTTCTGTTTTGTTTGTTTTACACTTGACTGAAGGGCCTAAAAGATATGGATAGGATTTGGATTTGGAGAACCACTTTCCAGATTCTTCAATGTGGATCATAATATGGAAGTATAAGCCAAAAAAGACCTTTCCTCCCCAAGGTGCTTTTGGTCAGTGTTTATCATAGCAATAGAGAAGCAACTTAAAAAATTGGTACCAGATTCATGAGCTATTGCTTATGATAGACCTGACCTTGTTTTGCAAAGGATCTTGGAAGTGTTTGTAACTTTGGTTTGGAAATTAAGAGTGTTGAGAGAAACGCAGATGATAGAGACCTGACTTAGGAAGTTTCATCAAGGAACAAAGACTATTTGGGTGATTTTGTAATATATTTGAATTAAGAATGTGTGGTTTCTACACAACTGGGACTGAAGAATTGGCTATGAATAACAAGAAACCAGAACCACTGAAGTGAAACTTGTTTTTCTGAACAGTCAGTGCTGGTTAGCTGGGGCTGAAGAGTCAGCTAATTAACAAAAGGCCAGCTCTATTGAGGTGAGATCTGGGAAATATTCCCTCGGCCAGCACACACAAATAGTGGTCCAGGGAGGGCCACAACTGCATCTTGGGCTTGGACTATTTATAAAGCAGTCCAGGGCTGGTGAGATGGCTCAGCGGGTAAGAGCACCGACTGCTCTTCAGAAGGTCATGAGTTCAAAT
>NW_022196913.1:25390981-25397229 GCF_008632895.1 Mastomys coucha
ACCCGTAATGAATGAGATCTGCTGCCCTCTTCTGGTGCATCTGAAGACAGCAACAGTGTACTTACATAAAATAAATAAATAAATCTTTAATAAAAAAAAAAAATAAAAAGCAATCCAGTAAGCAGTAGCCCTCTGCTACTTCAGTTCCTGCCTCTACATTCCAGCCCTGAGCACTTGCCTAGTATCACTTGATGGGGTATAATATGGAAGTGTAATCCAAATAAACCCTCTCCTCCCCAATATGCTTTTTGGTCAGTGTTTTACCATAGCAATAGAGAATAAATGGCATTTCTGAACCATGTCTCTTTTCCAAGAACCCAGGGTGGGTCATAGACTGTTGAAATGATACACATCTTTCTTCCATGAAACAATACCTCTACTCTGATTGCACTCCCTTTACTAACCCCACAAATATGGCCTAGTTTTGGTTACAGTTATTTTACATTAATGGTGAAAAATGATTCTGCCTATAAAGTGACATAAATTTTAACCACTATCTATACCTCAGTGGCTTTCCAATGGCTTTGCTCCCTTCATTCTGTTAAAAGGTCTATCTTGGTGCTAGGTGTATATTATCCAAGATTATCCCTGGAGTGTTTGAGGGTTGGAGGGGTTGCAGGTAGTAATGCTCCCAGGGCCTCATTGCATCCTTTTGGGACCCAGTGTGCTATTAGGGGCAACTCCATCCTGTGGCCTTTGGAGTGGAGAGCTAAACTAATGAGCAAGCCCTACCTTGATTCTTAGCCCTGCTTTCTTTTGGGTATGTGTCTCATTGTGTTTACCACTCCAGTTGGTGCTTAGAGCTGGGAGAATGGAACCTAAAAATGTCTTGTTGCAATAACCAATTTTATTTAGAGGATCACACTTTATACTCTTAGGGATTTAAGGAGGTTTACATTGAGTAAAGTGTACAGTCGCAAGGACAAGCCACATGTGGCGAGAAACATTTTTTTTCATACAGGCACATACACAGATAACAATAACCAGTTGTTATGAATAATCTCTAAACTTGCTCCTACCTGATACACCTGAGAGGAATGTGTTCCACATTCTAAGTCCATGTTTTTGAAGAAACTGAGGTTACCATACTTGTCTTGTTTTCTTGGGGTTTTCTCACAAGCACTCAATTCCTCTTGCATGACTCCATCCCAACACTATATTTAAAAATAAAGTGAATGTGTATGTTTATATTGCTGTTCTTTTTTGGGTCTTGGGTGAGAAGTGGTGGTAGTTGGCTGGTGATTTTCCAGTATAGATCCATGATCTCCGACATAATGGCTTCCTCCCAGTGCCCTGTCACTGTTTCTAGTTCTAAGAACCTACTTTGTCTTATGCATGGCCTATAGCCACTGTGTTGGCTAATCCTCTTAAGTTCACAGTGAGAATGCTTCCAGGCCTATGTGCGATGTTATTACTAGTGTTGTGGGGTTTTGTTCTGGAGACAATCTCTTGGAACCTGCACTGGCCTCAGACTAGGTGTGATCTTCCTGACTTGGTCCTTTGGGTGCTGGGATCACAGGAAGAAGCCACATGCCCAGCTGAGTGTTTTTAAATTGTCTCTGAAATAATTCAGGCCTGAGTGGAATAGATTGGAGGGCTCAAAACATGCTTCCCAACAAAACATCCAGCCCAAGTTTGTGGATGATGTCACCATGTGCTGCAGAAAGTGAGGTGTTCTTGAGTTACCCAGGACTGTCAAAGAGGGTCACTCAAGGATGAATGAAGGCCTTGCCAGCAGCAGGGAGTTCCAGCCTCTGTGGACTGAATCTTTGAACAGCCACACTAAAGTATATTTATTGGTTGTTCATGAAAGTTGTGTTTTGGGTAAAACAAGTTCCTCATTCCAAAGGTCCTAATCTAATCCATATAGCTCCTGATAGAATGCATCACACCACTACAACGTTAGTCCTTATTGTACACTGTTTGCAGTACTCAACAATGGAAGACGTTCTAAGTGTTCCACGCATGACTTGTAACCAAAGTCATGCAAAGGCTGTAAAGCTGCTTCAGAAAAACAACTCCATAGATAACAGAAAACATCACTTTTCTACAATTTCTTCAAGGTTAGAGTACATCTAGAAAACAACTATTCATTCAACTGTTTACCCTAGATATGGTTCTAGATTTCCCACTACAGTGAGGCTGAGGAAAATCTCAGGGGTTTAGGTCTTAGCTGCTTCTGTGCAAGGTCTCAGAATACTAGATTGTTTAGCTCCATACACATTTAAATATACTCATTCCCAGTCTAGCATTGGGCTTCCATGGCTGAAGGCCATTAGTAGATGTGTCCTAATGAGTGAATTATGTCCCAACTCTTCATTTTTTAGGAAACCAGCCCAGGTGGCTTCCATAAGGCCAGCTTAGCTTCTACAGATGTATAAATGCTTAGAATAATACACATGTATTTGAAACAGTGACACTGAAGTTGTCCTCTGACTTCTGTACTTACACCACGGTAAGTGAGGGAGAAAATGTGCACATGTGCACAAATGTTTTTATAAAGGGGCATTTTTGAACATCAAAGGTGAAATTTAATGTTGAGTGAAAAAAACATTAGTTAAGTATGAACAAAAGGATCGAAATTACTTGAGTGTATGGGAAGATGGCCAAGAGGAAGCAGCCAAGAGGCGATGTTTGTTTTTAATGGTGGTGGGTTCATGAGTATTTAACATTTCAACTTTAAAAAGTCCTATTTTGAATGGGATAAACAGCCCTCGAACTGAGTCGGAGAGATGTGCAACAGTTAAGAACTCACGCAGAAGACTCTGGTTTGGTTCTCAGTATTCCAGCTGAGGGCATCTGATGGCATTTTATGACCTTCACAGAAACCAAGCACAGATGTGGTTTACATACATACATGTAGGCAAAACCTTCACACACATTTTTTAAAGAAAAATCAAAGTGAACCTGAAGCTAATTCTAAATCATTCATCTGCATCTGTTGGAAGGTGAGCAGCCCTGGCTGTTCTGGAACTCAGAGATCTGACTGTCTCAGCCTCCCAAGTGCTGGGATTAAAGGCATGCAGCCATAAACTACCTTTTCATTTACTGAATAAGAACATGAGCTCTAAAGGCTGATATGAGGATCAGTAAGATTCTTTAGTCTCCTGGCCCTTAAAAGATCTATTTAATTATATACTAGGGTTTAGCAACTCTTAATATTCTTAATAGTCTGTTTCTGTGTGTAAGTCTTCTCTCTCTCTCTCTCTCTCTCTCTCTCTCTCTCTCTCTCTCTCTCTCTCTCTCTGTCTCTCTCTCTCTTTCTCTCTCTCTCTCTCATGAATACACCAGATATTATAGATGGTCATGAGCCACCATCTGGTTGCTGGGACCTTTGGACCTCAGGACCTCTGGAAGGGCAGCCAGTGTTCTTAACCTCTGAGCCATCTCTCCAGCCCAGTTAATTCTTTTATTGCCACAGGAAATCATCTACACATGCCTTGGGCAGCTCCTTTATTCCTAGTTCAGCACCTATAAGAGACACTCAGATGATAAAGGGAAACTAAACGTAGGACAGACCTTGCACCAAATACATTTAAAACCGAGGATATATATGATAATTTCCAACCATTTAAAAGCAGTTTGATATTAAGGACAAAGAGCTGCCAAATGACTAATGAAAGTTATTTGTTACTACCTTTTCTCTGAAGTCCAGACCAATGGATATATACAGGAAAATTACCTCCCTGACTTCAGGCTCCCCCCTCCAATAAAAACCTACTGTACCTAAGTGGTGTCTAGTATGCCAAGAATGCTGTTGCCTCTCTGTCAGTGAAAGACAATTACTCTTTGACTCAAATATGTAATTAGCCAGTTTTGGATGCTGCACTGAACCTGACTCCTAGGAAAACACAAGATAATTTCTGTCCTTGAAGAAGCTAAGGTCAATGGTAAGGGATAAGTGAGCGCATCTAAAGAATTGGGGATAAATGAAACATCCCTGCAGGTGGCCATTGTTTACAGTGAGCAGTAGGAGCTGAAAGTCAACGCATCTCCTGTATATCCTTCCTGTACCCTTCTACCCTCCTCCTGTACTCTGTCAAACCCGGAACCTTAATCATGCAAAGCAAGACCTCATCACTGAGCTAATGCACAGACTACTGTACTCTTTATTTCCTGAGGCCATGAGTCTGGTATCCATTGCTCAGCCCAGAAATGAACTGTGCTGTGATTGTTACTAAATTCTTGTCCTTTGCCTACCCCACATTTTCCTCCTGTGTGAGATCTCTGAAAAATAATGAGAAATCACAAACTCGCAGGACTATTGTTGAGGAATTGACTCTAGTGGGTTAGATTCAAGGTGTGTGGATACACAATATTGTCCTGCTTTAGTTTAACTTACAGTTTCTGTGATTAAGAAAAAAAACTGACAAAAGCTACTTAGATTAGAAAGAATTTATTCTCACTCAATTCTGTTACAGTCCATCAGAGCAGGAGAGTCTGGCAGGAACTTGAAGCAGCTAGTTACAACCACAGCCAAGAGCAGAGGAAAGACATGCATGGGTGCCAGTGCTCAGCTGGCTCTGGCCTTTTCACTCAGTCCACTGCACAGACCATGAATAGATGCTGACCACATCAAGGATGGTCCCCACTTCAACCCAATCAAAATTTCTCAGTAGAGCTGGAGAAATGACCCAGTACTCTCACTTCAGCTCATAGCCACATAACTTCTTTTCAAGGGAACCCAGTGCTCTTGGGTACCAGTACACATGGCACATAGACATTCATGGAGGCAAAAACCCCATACACATAATGAAAAGAAAAGTTCTTCACAGGCCAATCCAATCCAAACCATTCCTTAGTGAGTCCCTCTTCCTGGATGATTCTAGATTTGGCTAAGTTGACAAACCTAAACATCCTATGTTCTGTGTTACTTTTCCTTGTCTGTATTGAAGTGTAAATGTTCTCAAGTCTGCCTTCTGTGGGGTTAATTTTGTATTCAAAGTTTGAAATGTAGTAGGGTATATAAAGGTATACACATCAGGTGCTTTCATGACTCTTCACTCAGAGCAAATGCAAAATGTATGAGATGTGATCTCTAAATCAAATTCAGGGTTCATTGCCTTGAAGGAAGAGAATAGGGAAAGCAAAGCCATCTATCATTTATTATATTCTATAGCTGGACTGTCAATTGAACCCAGGGCCTTCTTGGTAAAAGTATTTAACACACCTGAAGAATATATACAGTAAAACTCTGGCACCATCTCTCAGCTTCAACAATCCCCAGTTCATGTGGAATCCCAGTTTGAATTTCACTTCATCTTAGTCTCAAACTTCCCATCATATGCCAAAGTAAATTTTGGACATAATGTGGGAAAATCAGGTAACTTATGAGTTTCTTTATAAAGGTCACATGGATCTCAGGGTGGGATCAGTGCTGAGTTCTTGCTTACCAGTGCAAGTTTGGTTTAGTTCCCATACCTCATTATGGAACAGGAAAGAGAATTAAGGCTTGGAGTTTTGTTGGTTTGGGCTGATTTGGTTTTCTGATACAGAGTGTATATGTATGTATAGGTATAAGTATATGTATGTATAGGTATAGGTATAGGTGTAGGTATATGGGTCTTGCAAAGGGTCACAATTCAGCTTCTAGTACCTCCACCAGTTCACAAATGCCTGTAACTGCAGCCCCCTCTGCCCTTCATGAGCACCCACACACATGGCATACACAACATATAAACATACGCAGCAATAGAAAATAAATCTTTGAAAAAAATAAAGTAATGCATAGCTGGGAATAGGGACAGAGGAGGGGCAAGTATGGGATGGGTTAAATAAAACCAAGGATTTATTTAAAACCTTATGGAAGCTTGCTACTTTGTAAGCTAGTTAAAACATGGTGTTTTTAAAAAGAAGTTTGAACACAGTACCCTGTATGAGTAGAAAAATGCTTCTTCCAAAAGACATGTTATTAAATGAGAATCTCAGTGCTGGGTGGGGGATTGCTCCCTCTCGGGTATTTTTTAGGGAGACCTTAGATCCCAAGCAACACAGGCTATTGCTGTTACTGTTAGTTGCCCACCATAACAAGGCACTGTTGCCGAAGACACTGCAGACTTTGGTTGCAGAACGTAGAGAAATCAAGCCCACACCCAACAGCAAGTTCCAACAGCAAGTTCCGGGTCAGCTAAGGTTTCACAAGAAGACCACTCAAAAAAAGTTGAGCTTGGCGCTAGTGGAGCATACCTTTAATCCCAGCACTTGGGAGGCAGAGGCAGGCGGATTTCTGAGTTCGAGGCCAGCCTGGT
>NW_022196913.1:25397708-25419784 GCF_008632895.1 Mastomys coucha
TTTTTTAAATAAAAGCTTAGAAGACAATTTACTAAGGAAGTATAAAAATCCAGTGTAAATGCTAAACCTTATAAATCTATTTAAAAGTCCAGTTTTATCTGTTAAATATTTTGGTTTCTCTTTTTTGTGTGATTTCTCTTTTTTTAAATAATAATCTCTACGTTTCTGGTTTTTGGTTTTTGGTTTTTCAAGACAGGGTTTCTCTGTGTAGCCCTGGCTGTACTGGAACTCACTCTGTAGACCAGGCTAGCCTGGAACTCAGAAATCCACCTGCCTCTGCCTCCCAAATGCTGGGATTAAAGGCATGCGCCACCACTGCCTGGCAATCTCCAAGTTTCTTGTTTAATCCTAGCATCCTTTCTTGGTCAGGTTTAGACAAGATGATTTGGGGGGGGGGTGTCAGGCAGTTGGTCAGTATCAATTAAAAATCAATAAACTTTGATCTGGTGATTTCCTTTTCTAAAAATGTAAGACAGTTGAATACTGTATCGTTTGCTTTCCTGAGACTGTGGCAAAGCATCATGGCCTAGGCATCTTATAAAAGAAAATATTTACTGGGGCTTACGGTTCTGGAGAAGTAGAGTGCGTGATCGCCATGGCCAGGAGTATGGCCATAGGTAAGTAAATTCTACAGCAGTAGCTAAGAGCCTTTGTCTGCAATCTGGAGCCAGGGAGAGAGAGGGGTTGGAGGCGGAGGGAAGGGGGGGGAAGGGGGGAGAGAGACACAGAGACACACAGAGACACACAGAGACACACACAGAGACACAAAGACATCAGGCTGGGAATGGCACAGACTTTTGAAACTTTGAACTCACCCCCAGTAACACACCTCTTCCAACAAGGCCACATTTGCTACCAGTTCCTAAACAGTTTAGCAACTGAAGACCAAGCGTTCAAACATCGGAGCCTATGGGGGCATTCGAGGCCAACTGGCAAGATACCGTCAGTTACTAAAATTTGTGCAAAAGAATACTCGATTGCTTAGAACAATGGTTCTCAACTTCCTAATGCTTTAGTGTAGTTTGTCATGTTCTGTAACCCCCAACCATAAAATTATTCTCATTGCTGCTTCATAACTAATTTTTTTTTTTTACTGCTATGAATCATGATGTAAATATTTTTGGAGATAGAGGGTTTCCCAAGGGATTGAGAGCCACAGGTTGAGAACCGCTGACTTAGAATATATGTGTTTGCATTGTGTTACTTTGGAAAGCAAATGGATAATGTGGGCTGTACACAATGACCGTTTGAGGATTTTATTTGTTTGTTTTTGCAAGGATTAGTGTAATTATGGGAAATGTTAGCAAGAGATGAGACTGCCGGAGATTTTCAGTTTTGACTTTTTTCTATTTTCTGTGATTCATATGGACTTTGCAATTAGGAAAAACAATTATAAGAAGTACCTTAATTATAATCATTAACTATAATGATGCCTTGTTGGGTATCACTTACTGTATAACGTTCTTCCTAAAGAGCAACAGCTTATGAAAGAAAATACAACAGATCTTGTGTGTTGGAGAGAGGCTCATTTTTCACTATACTCTCGAATTTTTTCTAATCATTTAAAATGGATTATGAAAAGAAGAGTCAGGAAAGCTAAGATAAGGCATACTAACCCAAAATTATCCTCTTCGCACAAAGACAAAGACTTAATCTTTGCACACAAAAAAAAGGTCTTTGTGCTAATAAAAAATATGTAAGATTCTATGGGTACAAAGTTGATTAAAATTTGCAAATATGTATGCCTACTCTCTGAACTTAGCACCAGATACACCAGAGTTTAAATGTGAACATTCACTGCTCTGCCCTGAGTGGCATTTGGCCATCAAATGTCGCTTCCGCACAGCGTCCCTGACCTCTAGAGTGCAATTTTGACGGCCAGAGACACAAAGCTGCAGAACACAGGGCTGCTGACCCCGTTTTCCGTCTTTCCTCATTATCTTGGCGAACCAGACAGATGGAGAGCACAGGCACTCTGTCTTCGAAACATTTACATCCAGTTTTATGCGTGGACATTTCCTCCCTTCTTTTTCCTCGGCCAAATATTCTTCCATTTCACTCCACAGGAAACTTTCGTCAGCGTTTCCAACAAGTCTTGACGTTGCTACCACCGCTAGGGTGCTACAGCAACCTCTATATCAGGAAAATATGTGCAGCCGTTCGCTGTGTGTCAGGATGGCCGAGTGGTCTAAGGCGCCAGACTCAAGCTTAGCTTCCCTGTCTGGGGATTCTGGTCTCCGTATGGAGGCGTGGGTTCGAATCCCACTTCTGACACAACATTGTTTTTTTTTTTCTTTCTCGACTCAGTATCGACAAATATATACCGACATGATCACATACTTAAGAAATATCGAACCACATGTTCTTAAAAATTGATTTTGAAAAATTTCTAATAGGAGCAGCCAACACTAACCATAGAAACGGAAACACGGCTACTGATTTGAGGACGCGAGATTCGCTCTGCGGTGTTGTCGGCCTGCGGAGGGAGGCGACTGCGGAGCGCGAAAACACGGAGCTGCAGGTCCTGGAGGTCTGCTCACCCCACGTCGCCTACACCGCCACGGTTGGCCACGCGCCTAGCCCACGAGTGCCGCAACCCTGAAGCACGGCGGCCTCCACAGCGCCTCCTTGCGGGCCGCGTGATAAATAATCGTTCCACCGCCTTAGTCCAAATTCCTCCTTCCAGGCCAAACAGGATCAGTGCTAGCAGCTTGCCATGCCCCTTGAAGGCAGTGCCTTCTCTCTGCGAGCACCTGTGTCACCAACTACTTGGTGGGTTTTGTTGTTGGTTTGGTTTGGTTTCATACTATTCTCTGATACGTTTTCACTCAGTATTTGTTGGGTCGTAAGTTGAACATTTATTTCGTTTTTCTTTACATAGGAGCTCTATTGTAAATCAGTAGAATAAATACAGCCTGTTTTGTCGCTGTTTATTGAACGTTCGTTCAATAAAAATAGAAAAAATTTGGAAATTCATTCCATTTACCCTTCAAAAGTTCTTACTATTTCCTTCCTCCATTCTGTCTTTCCTTCTCTCTCCCCCTCTTTATTTTTTTTTCTCCCTATCTTTCCCTTCCAACCCTATCGACTTTGGAATCCTGAGTGATCTGCGCACTTTGCCTCCAAAAAACTATTTTTTTTTTCAGAAAAAGAAACAAACAGATCATGTAAAAGAAAGATCTTAAATTTCTTTCAGAATCCCTTCTAGAGTACACTGTTTTCTAGTGCCTATGTGTGGATTTATTCTATTTTTCTTGTATGCTCATATTCCTAGAACAGAGCCTGATCACCTTCGGAAGAGCTTCCACAGTGTTTGTGGGATGATTAGCCCTGCTCCCAGCCTCTCACTTTGAAAAGTGAAGTATTTTCAAGTGCTGGAGTGGAGGTGGAGGGTGATGCATATTTTAAAATCTCTTTTCTTCGGGTACTTACTCTCGCAAATGCCACAACTTCCCAATATTACTTAGCTCCTAGATTAAAAAAACAACACTTTGTCAGAATTTATTTCATAGCAGTTCACAAGCTCAGTTGGTTTGTTAGCTGAAGTATTCAAAGTAATTCTGATTTTCCTTTCTAAATGAAAAACACATCCCTCACTTTAAAGAGAATAAAAGATAATTTATTCTTGAGACAAATATGAGTGACCAGGGCTCAGGTTATGCAAAAGGGTTATGTAAATTTTTACTTATAGGACATAGAAAGTAATAAATTAAGACATTTACCAAATTATACTGGTGGGAACATCAGGAAAATCTGCTCTAGGTTTCAGGTGCTGTCTGGCAGTGGTCTCAGCTTCTCTGTCTATGGATGCTAAGGGTTAGCTAGCAGAATAATCCAAAAGGAATTACCTGATAGGCAGTTATGGTGTGTGGTGGGAGGAATGAATGGAACTAAAAATTGCACCAGATAACTTGGCTCTGGGTCTGCTTTTTTTTTTCTTCTGGTTTTTGGAGACAGCATTTCTTCCTATAGCCCTGGCTGTCCTAGAACTTACTCTGTAGACCAGCTTGGCCTTGAACTCAGAAATCCACCTGTCTCTGCCTCCCAAGTGCTAGGGTTAAAGGCGTGCCCCACCACTGCCCAACTTGGGTCTGCAGTTTTTAAACTCTACCCCTGTAAAGCTCTAATCATCCATTCAGCCTGGGTTACCAAAGGTGAACCACGAAGGGATAGAACTGTCGAGGTGAGGCCCAGGACTGGACTGGACAAATGGATGGATGGATGGGCAGACAAAAGGACAGAACACAGAGTGGCTGTGTAAAGCAATGGGGACTGTACTGTAAGGTATTTGTACTGGACTGAAGCCCCAGGGACAGCCGGATGTTCTTGGTTTTTCAGTTCCTTCATGCACATGAACCTAGTGGTTCAATGAAGGTTGGTGGGGTTGTGACCATCACAATGTTACATGTCCCTCCCTTTATGGGGTCCAGGAGAGGGTCCCTTTGTTGGTTCCGAACACCCACATGTGGCTCACAACCAGTTCCGGGAGATCCAATGCTTTCTTCTGGCCTCTACAGGCACTACTGCACGCACACAGTGCAAATACATACATACAGGCAAAATATTCACCCATATAAAAGAAAAATGCTTCTTAAACACAGGCACATACTGGTGACTGGGCAAGGTGGGACACACCTTTAATCTCAGAGCACAGGATGCAGTCAAGTGATATCTGTTGGTTCAAGGCCAGCTTGATCTACATACTTTTGTTAGGGATACATTGTGAAATTGTCTAAAAACAAGAACAAAAACAACAACCGAACATCGATGCCAACAACGGGTAAGTAGGTTGCCACAGGACAGGAAATATTTAGTTATCTAAGTTGACATTCTTAGCCTTTGAGTTGGTGGGTGGGTGTTAATAGAAGCTAGGGATTCAATGTGTAAATTGCACAAAAGATACCTAATATACATGAGGATGTCCAGAAACACTGTTAAGTAGACAACAGATGGGTATTTAAAAGTATGAAGGCCGGGCAGTGGTGTCGCATGCCTTCCATAAAGATAACCCAAGATAATTTGGCTGCTAATCTGCAATCTTCCAGCTCTGCATGGCCCCCATCAGTCTTGCAGAATTTTAACACTGGTGCCTTGTTTCGTAGCACTAAGATGCCTACAAACGTCTACAAACGTCACAAAGCGTTTGTGACGCTGATAGGAAAATACCAAGATGCCAGTAAGTCTCGAGAGAGGCAAAAAAAAAAAAAAAAAGTTAATTCTGGAGCCCTGGTGCAGAAAGCTAAAGTGAGGAAAATCTCTAAGACCTCCAGCGTGCTAGAGAAGATCCGGAAGTAATCTTGGCCTTTGTCGTGTAAATTGACCCCAAGATCGCTGTATCTCGACGGGAGGAAATTAATTTTTACTCCTTCTTCCGGAGCTCGTCGGCCTGGAAACCGGGAATTGCTTTCTGGTTTGGCGAGTGAGGCGAGGTGGGCTAGGGCTTCGGGGACTTAGTGGCTCGGGCACTGAAGGCAAGAAGGACGCAGGTGTGTGCCCGTGCGGAGGACTCTACACAGCTGAACTCATCTCAGCCCTGATTTGGACCAGACTTGGTCCCTGCCGTTTCTCTAAGTCATGGAAGAGAATGTGTCGCAGCAAAGAACTTTAAGCAAGATTTCCTCTCCACTCATTTTTTTTTTTTTCGAAGTTAACTCGGACACACATTTGATTTTTTTCATGTCAACCTGTTGCAATATTGTTACGTGGCTGACACTGAGAAACTTAGGGACAATTCCTCCTGAGTTCTAGACCAGCCTGGCTACCTTGTCTTCATACTTTTCTCCTTTCCCCAAATGTTTGTAAAGCCACTTACATACATTCTGGGTGTGTGTATAGGGAAAGCACGGACTATGTTAATAGGAAAGTTGTTATATAAACAAGGTGAGATCGAGTTTTTGTTTGGTTGTTGTTAGGGATAGACAGAAGTGAAATTTCCTGCACAAATGATGGATATGACATAGAAAAGAGTAGTTAATTCTTTTGAAGTAAGGAAGGCAAGACTCTTTGTTCAGGGAGTTGTCTGTAATATACCTTATAGACTTTCTTTGCAATTAAACCAGTCTGAAAATCATCATTTGATCGCATATAGATTATTTATTTATTTGCTCCAGCTTCTAATATGGTAGTTTCTTAAGTCGTTTCCCGTGAGGATGCACTTGGTGTTTGGGTTTCCTTCATCTCTACATATGTGGTAGAGTTTCCTACCTTGCACACAGAATGCCTCACCAGGGAAATGCCTCACCAGGACGGGTTTAAAGTATTCCTCCTGGATCTCACTCAGAAGACCACAAAGCTAAGCCAAACTACAGCTCCACCACTCTAGGTTCCGGGGGAACCTATGGGGTTTGTGATCCTAAATGTGGAGAAAGATGTATTTGGAAACAGGAAATCAGCATCCCAGGAAAAATTCCACACTGGGGAGACTGTTTCCTACTTCTCAAATCAAAAGACACGGGGCATCAAGAGGTGCCCAGAACTGTCCCACGCTGACAGTAGGATGCACAGCAAAGAGTCCATCTGGAGCAGTCCCAGCTCAGGACCTTCAGGCCTTGAGTAGCTTAACAACAGAAATTAATCTTCCCCCAGCTCTGGTGGTGTAAAAAATGAAGGTTCCTGTGGATTCGGTCCCTTGTGGGGTAGATGATCAACCTCTCACTGTGTCCTCACATGGCATAGAAGGGAGACCTCTCTCCTGTCTAAGGGAACGTGTTGATTCCATCATGGATCTGCTATTCCCACAGTTTCTCTTAACTCAGCCTTCTTAAAGGTCTCATCTCTAATTGCCAAGTTAGAGTAGTGGTTGTTATCAGCTTAAGAGGGTTTTTTTTTTGTTTTGTTTTGTTTTTGGTTTTTTTGAGGTGAGGGATGGAAGTAGAATCCAGTCCTTAACTCTCATTAGTGTTTCACTATTACCTCTTCCCCTTTTAACATCCTCCTCCACCCACTTTTTTGGCATTTGAAATAAGGTCTCACAATCCTCCTGTCTTAGTCTCTAGAATACTTTACCAGTGTGTGATACTATAACTAGCCTTCCTTCCTTCCTTCCTTTCTTTCTCTCTTTCTTCTCTCTCTCTTTCTTTCTTTCCTTCTTTCTTCCTTTCCTTTTCTTTTTTCTTTTTTTGAGACAGTTTTTCTGTGTAACCTAGAACTAACTCTATAAACTAGGCTGGCCTCAAACTCACAGAGATCCACCTGCCTCTGCCCCCTCCATGCTGGAATTAAAGGCATGTGATACCACTTCCTAGCTGCATACCTGGCTTTTATTACTATCACTTAATAAAGAAAATTTCAATAGCAAAATGTAGAATGTAAACAGAAAAAGAACCTAACATATTTAACATCAAGAGTTCAAAATTATGCCAGTGTTTCTCTTCGCCAAGAACTCTGTGCCAGTTAGGGTGTGTGTGTGGGGGGGAGGGGCTTGACACAAACTTGGGTCATCTAGGAAGAGAGACCGTCAGCTGAGAATGCCTCTGTCTGATGGTCTGTAGGCCTGTGGGCAAGTCTGTGGGTACATTTTCTTAATTAATGGCTGCTGTGGAAGGGTCTAACCTGCTGTCCACAGCTGGTGTTACAAGGTAATATAAGAAAGCAGGCTGGGCAAGCCACGGGAAAGAATGCAGTAGATGGCATTCCTCCCTAGCCTCTGTTTCAATTCCTTGCCTTGATTCCTTGCCTTGACTTCCCTTCACAAAGCCTACAATGGTAAGCTGAAATAAACCCTTTTCCTCTCTAGCTGTTTTCGGTAATGGTGTCTATCACAGCAATAGGAACCCTAACTAGGGCGGCCTCACTTTAGAGCTCTAGAATCTGAACTCGAGTGAGGTCCGGTAGTGTGAACTTTGGTTCCATCCCTAGGGATTATCGTACATGCTTATAAAAGTCTTATATCTGCTGGGTTAGAGAAGCTTGTGGCTAGAAGAGAGGAGGAGATTATGAACAGAAGGAAATAGAAAGAATTAGCATATTTGTCTTTCTGGAAGCTGCTTCCATGGGATTCTGCATTATTCCCACCAGAATCTGTGTGTTCCAGATGCTGAGTTTGCAGCCTGGGTGGGTGCAGGTGGTGAAGGCAGGAATCCTTCCTAAATAACCCATCAAATCTCCAACCACAGATCTCAACCCACTTATCAGTCGCCACAGACTCCCTTCCCTCGCAATCTACTATATCTACCCAGCCAAAACTCCATGAAAGCAGAGTTTTGTCTGCTTCATTCATTACTGTATGAGTGAAGCAGACAAACCATTACTGGCACATAGTAGCAACAGCAGTATCTGCCAAATACAAATACATCCTTGCACTGACTGCATTTTAAAAGAGTTTAGTTTTATTTCATATATGTGAGTTCGTTGCCTGCATGTGTTCATGTACACTGTGTGTGTGCTTGGTGCCTGTTAGCATCAGGGTCTCCAAAGTCTGTGATGTCACATAGGCGGGCCTCCCAGACCTGTTGCTAGGGCAACGGCCGCCATATTCCCAGAATCCATTGGGTTCACCTCCCACCTTTACATGCAGCTACTACCTCAGAACCTATATATATATAGTATGTATGTATATATATAGTATGTGTGTATATATATATATATACACACACACACACACATACATATAACGTGTTCCTCTCATGTGAGCTCTCTCTATCCCTGTTCTCTGTCCCCTACTGCCCCCCTCTCTCCCTCTCAATTAAACCTCTTACATGTGGAACTGTTTGGGCCTAGTGTGTGGTATGTCCTGACGCAAGCTGTCGTTCTAACACATCAGTGCCCACCATGGCCATAAGTGGGTTCCCCTGGAACTGGCAGTGTAGATAGCACCTTACGCATGCTAAATCATTAAGACTTGTGTACATTTGCATGTCTATGTATCAGCATGTATGTTTCGGTTCTTGTGAAGGCCAAGAAAGGGTATTAGATCTCCTAGAGCTGGAGTTATAGGTGTGAGCCTGGGAACCTAATTCTAGTCCTCTGCAAGAGCAGTAAGTGTTCTTTTTTTTTTTTTTTTTTTTTTTGCAGTAAGTGTTCTTAACAACTGAACCACTAAGCCATTTCCCTCTAGAACATTTTTTTGATATGCATAAAATATCTTTTGGGAATTTTGACTGAGATTTTTGTGTGTGTGTGTTGGGGGGAGGGTGATGGAGGAGGGCAGCTTTGGTTGTCCTAGAACTCTCTTTGTAAACCAGGCTAGCTTTGAACTCACAGAACAACTGAGATGTTTTTAAAACACATAGATCAATTTGGTCATACATAGATAGACCTCTCTGTCTCTCCTTTTGTTAAAACAGGGTTTCTCTGTGTAGCCCTGGCTGACCCAGAATTTTCTCTGTAGACCAGGCTGAACTTGTATTTAGAGACTTGCTTGTCTATACTTCTTGAGGGCTGGGGTGCTGGGATTAAAAGCATGTACCACTATGCCTGGCCATATTAATAATAATAATAATAATAATAATAATAATAATAGTTGTTGTTGTTATTTTAGATATGGACTCTTAATAGCATTGAGTGCTACTGTTCATGAATCTAGAAAAATCTTCAATAAGTTTAGTACTTTTTTTGTTGTTTTTTTGAATAAATTTAATACTTATTTGTTTTTCCCCATTGAAGTTTTATACTTTTATGCATCTGGATATTAGTCATTTTGTTAGACTTGTACTTCACAAGAGATGTATGGAAAACATATCCAACGATACTAGCCATCAAGGAAATGCAAGTCAAAATCCTAATGAATAGTGAGTGTGGTGATCTACATCTGTAACCCAGCCCCGAACAGACTACCACAGGATTTTCAGGCCAGCCAGAGTTTCAAAACCCAATCTTGTTTCAAAAACAACAAAAAGAAAGAACAAAAAGAAGAGCGAAGTCCACAGTAACATATTGCTTCACCGCAGTGAGGAGGTCTGTGATTGAAATGACTACAAGTGCTTACAGGTGAGGACCCAGGGAGAGGAGGGCCGAGAACTGTGGAGAACCAAGAGCAGGCTCCTCAAGAAAAAGGAGCTTAGTGGGTGGCCATGAGCCCTTCAGTAGTCCAGCTATTCATGAGAAAATCACATGAGATCTGGAGTTTGAGATCATGGTGAGAGCCATTTCAAAAACTCCATTAAACTAAAATTAGACTTAGCACTCCTCTAGCTGAGTGTATTGCCAAAGGAAATGGATTCAGTATGCTTAAGAGATTGCAGCATTTGGCTACAGTCATTCATGGAAGCACCAAGTGACGAGGGAGTGAAGAAAATGGCATATATAGACATCATGGAATACTGTTCAGTCATAAAAAGACTTTGGTCTTTGTCATTTTTGACATTACAGAAGGAGACCTCCACTCCATCTCCTCCTCTTCCTCCTCCTCCTCCTCTACCTCTTCTTCCTCCTCTTCTTCCTCTTCTTCCTCTTCCTTATTTAGCAGTGCTGGCAGGAAAACCCAAGGCTTTGCAATGTAGTAGACAAGCTATGTCTCTAGTCAATACCATTCTATTAAAGTGAGATAAGGCAGACACAGAAAGATAAGGACCATATGATTTCACCCATACATTGAATATAAAATACTGACTCTTGGAAATTGGCAACAGGATAATGGTTCCTGAGTCTGGGACAATCCAGAAGATACAAGGATGAGAAGAGTGGCCCAGTAAGTATGAAGGTGTGTTAGATCTGAATGCAGTGGTCTAGCAGTCTGCTGACTATAGGATAGCTATATAGATGAGGAATTATACATCCAGAATAAAGAAGTTTGAATGTCTTTGCCATAAATAAATGACCAATTATGGAAGACATAGAACATTTAAACTCATTTAAACATTACACAATGTGAAACAGACATGTTGGTTCATGCATGTCGTCCAAGAACTTGGGAGGCTGAGGCAGGATTGCCAGACTGGCCCTACAGAATGAGACCCTGTCTCCAAAAAAAAAAAAAAAAAAAAAAAAAAAAAAAAAAAAAAAAAAAAAAAAAGGATGCCTGAATTTGCTGCATGCCTTTCATCTCACCCCGGGGGAGGCAGAGGCAAATAGATATCTATGAGTTTGAAGTCTATCTGGTAAGTTCCAGGATATCCTGGGCTAATCAAACCTGGGGCCCCTGGAGGCTCAATGAACTAACTACCTTAGCTCCCTCTTACAAAAGACTACAAACATTTTAATCCTTCATTCCCCAATCAACACCTCAGTTTTGTTTTGTTTTGTTTTCATTGCTGTGGTCACAGGAAGGGAGATCCTTGACAATCTATAGTAGTTTTATTTTTAAATTAAAATACAATTACATCTATTTTCCTTTCACTTTCCTACTTCCAACTCCTCCCATGTATTCTTCCACTTACCCCTAGACAAATTCATAGCCTCCGTTTCTTTAATTGTTGTATACATGCCACACGCACACTTCTAAATACCTAAATTACAATCTGCTCAGTCCATATAATGTTCCTTTTATGCACCTTACTTCAGGGCTGACCACTTGACATTGGATAACCAATGCCCTCAGCATTCCCTCGTTGATTGTAGTTCTTTGTCCAAAGTTAAGGACAGGTGAGATTTCTTTCTTCTGTGTTAGCAAGTATTTTAGAGTCCTTATTCAGGTCTTATTTAGGAAACCTAGGGCTAGTTTTGCACTTTTCTTTGTATGGTACGAAGTAAACTCCCCAGGTATACAGTTAAACAAGAGTTCTCTAAACACGAGCCAGCAGCCACACCATAGTACAAGACCTACACGAAAGAAAATATATTTCGAATTCCCAGAAAATGAGTACACCAATGAAACAAGAAAAACACAAAAAGTACGTCGACCACGAAGGGACTCGAACCCTCAATCTTCTGATCCGGAATCAGACGCCTTATCCATTAGGCCACGCGGCCAAGTGGCAGGGAGGGGTAAATACGTAAGAGTCAAACGAGATGTGACCAGATATGGGTGGAGCTTCCCTATAGAGATAACAAAAATTCAGCATAACATAAAAGTTCCTAGCTTGGAATCAAAATTTACAAAGACTTCTAAAATGTAGATTTGGAGAGCTGTAAGAAGGCAGGTAGCTCAACGGTCCTTCCTGTGAACGCTGCTAAATATTCCATGACCCGAGAACCACAGAGACGTCCAGCCAGAACCAGGGGACCTCTCAGGGGAGATGTTCTGACGTCTGGAGGGCGGGAATCAGAAAGGGTCCGCAGCCGGCGAGCTTTAAAGAAAGCTTCTATGAACTTGCGAAGTTGGCATAAGACTGGAAAAATGGGAAATTTGCAAAGTTAGTTTAGGAAGGATGGAAAGAATGAAATCATTGGGAGGTGGAGGCAAGAGAACCAAGAGTTCGCGATCATCCTCAAATACTAAGAGCTCAGGGCGCTTCTGGGTTACAGGAGATCCTGGCCCCCAAACAAAGCAAAACAGCAATGTTAAAAAACAAAGAGCATTCTATCTTCAGATCCAAAAGATCTCAAGTTATCACCTCGTTAGCGGCAGTCCTAAGCTTCTGGATTCAACACAGTGTTTAGGCATGAATTTATTTTGATCTAAGGGGCTTCCTGAGTTTTTCTTTTTCCTTGGATATTTTAACGGGCAGCTGGGTGACTCCAGTGATAAGCAACCCACAGACTTCTGAGAGTCCCCTGAAACTAAAAATTGGAATCTTCGGGGCACATTCCAATAGTGCTGACTGAGCCCAGTAAACATACAAAGGATACCTTCCTCGTTTATCACTTTGCAACTAACTTATGAATGAATAAACAAAAGACCAAGTCCCACTGTGTAACTCGTGCTAGGTTATAGCCTCAATCCCCTTGCGTCTACCTCCTAACTGGGGATACAGGCATCATCATCACAACCTGCTTCTCTTTCAAAGATGCTTTTGACGACACCCATTATATCGGGGCGGTCACTTCCGTTTCTTGCTTTGGAGAAAACTGGTATTTGGTAGAATGTGTTAACACACAACTAAATATTCTGATTAGTTTTATGTCAACCCAACACAGGCTAGAGTCGTCTGAGAGGAGAGAACTTCTCATTTTTCTCTTAACCCCGATTAATTAGCAGTTGATGGGGGAGTGCCCAGCCCGTGTGGGTGGTGCCAATCCCTGGGAAAGCAGGCTGAGCAGGGGAGGAAGAACAAGCCAGCAGAGTAGCACTCCTGTGCCCCCTCTGCATCAGTTCCTACCTCCAGGTTTCTGCCCTGTTCGAGTTCCTGTCCTGATTTCCTTTAGTGATGGACTACAGTGTGGGAGTGTGAGCCGAGTAAGTCCCATCCTCCGAGGTTTTCTGGGCATGGTGTTTCATCACAGCAATGGTAGGTAACCCTAACTACGACAGAATTAATTTCTTGTAGATCTCTTCCTGCCACTCTTGCAGAAATAAAACGGGAGCCACGAAGCTTGATGAATAAAAATCTAATTTTTCATACATTTTCCCCGAGGGTAGGAGCAGTCTTTTCTCTCTCTTCCCCAGCTGTCCGGACCTGCCATACACCTGTGTTACTTAATCTAAAACACCTTTCCCTCCAGCTCTTCCGTCCTCTCGCTCTCCCTTCACGGTCTTGAACCCCCATACAGGGCGCTGGTATTTGGTGTAGACTTTCTTTTTCTACCCAAGCTTCCCTGTTCTTCTTTTCTCAATAATTTTCAAAGTTGCTATCTTGAAAAGCCCGAGGTAGGGATGGACAAGGCACTCATTAGGAAACAGCGGGCGCAGGGAGGAATTTTCTCTGAATTTTCCTTATCTACCCAAAACCTAATCTTCCAAACTAAAATTGCTAACAGCTGCCCTGAACTTCACCGAAAATCTCATTAAGCTCATTTTATGGGTGGCTGGAAGTTCACCTGTCCAGACAGACTTTTTCCTGAGGCCCATTCATCCTTCCTGCAGATCACTTTCTTCTCCAAGTTACCCACACCCCTTCCCCCATCCCCTGTGAGGAAAGTACAGAAGCACCTAGATCTCGGTTGGAAATACTTACTTTTCGAACCTGTGATGTTCCCTATGTACAGTAATGGAGTTGGTGACTGTGTCTCACTTCATTAGTTGAAGCTTGTCTTTGCAATCTGATACCATTGGTTAACTCCTCAGTTGGAAGTGAAAAGGTGTAATAAAGAGTCATGTTGTAGGATGTTCAAAGTCTGAGCAGACCATCTATCCAGTTTCTCAAGATAGGGGAGGTTTATGAAACATCGACCCTTTGTAGACTAGCCAAGTTTGATCAGAAAAAAAAAAGTCTCATAATAAAGTCTCCTTTATTAACATATTTAACTTCTTTCTCTAAAATTCAGCCAACTGAATTTTAGAAAGTTAGCCAACTGCTAACTTTCTGACGACTCTAGTAGCAGTAAATTGTTGACAAGTGGCTGGGAATTATTTGGTAAGGACAATTCCAATGAGACTCTGACAAGCTTCAAAGAATGTATGTATTTTATGTATATGGGTGCTTTGTCTGCATGTCTGCATGTCTGCCTGTCTGCCTGTCTGCCTGCACACCAGAAAAGGGCATCAGATCCCATGATAAACAGTTGTGAGCCTCCATATTCGTGCTGGACATTGAACTCAGGACCTGAGTCCTCTCTCCAGCCCCAAGCCAAGACTCTAGATGAGTCCTGCAACAGAAGGAATCAACCATTCCACCTGTCTTTTTAGTATAGCTTGAGGTGAGTCCTTCTTGCTAGGGGTGATTCTCTGGCCAGCTGATTGGCTGGACCCAGTTAGGCCTTAGATTACACTCTTGTGGCCAGGTATCTTCTCTCGCAGGCCTTTACTGATATTTTTACATTCTTCCTTCTGAAGGGGTAACCCTAGAAACCAGAGGAGAAATCAGAATCCCTAAAACACTTCTGGTATCTTTAGCCTCTGGCGAGCATGAGGCTGGCTATATTTCTTTGAGGTCTTTGTATCCTAGACTGCCTAGGCTATTTTTACATCTTGTTTATCCCTGCTTTTGAACTAAAGGCTGCCCTGAAGTTGGGATGACTGCAGATCTGCCTTCTTCCAACAGACACAGGGAGTGTTACATATGGCTGTTAAAGGAACCCTACCAGTGAGCCTGTCTAAAGCACCTCAAAAGGTCATTGGCAATTCTGTTTGTATGGCAAGTTGGGAAGGAAAGACCTTGACTGGTACCTAAAGAGAGATGTGAGGAAGAAGTAAAGGAAAAAAAAAATATTAACAAGCCCTATGCAGAGAGCCAGGAGAAGCCTCGACTGAGCCAAATCAAAGTTCCCTAGAATCTCTGGGTGGGCTCACAAGAGTGACTCCTCATTTCCCTTTGGCCCTCAAGACTGGTCTCCAGAGAGAAGAACTGAGTGTCATTTTTAGGCACTTAGCTGTTAAAGTGGCTAGAATCACAGTGATGACCCTCTCAAATGACTCCTAGATAGGGAGAGAATAAATTTAGCCCTCACTTAACTTTTAGATTCAAACAATTAAGACTCTATCTCTCTTGGCTGCAGGTAGGTAGTACAGTGAGCCAAGGTATGGATTCTTATGTCTGGGCAGAAGTTTTCTTATCAAGAAGAATATCATGCCGGGCCGTGGTGGCGCACTCTTTTAATCCCAGCACTTGGGAGGCAGAGACAGGCATATTTCTGAGTTCGAGGCCAGCCTGGTCTACAGAGTGAGTTCCAAGACAGCCAGGGCTACACAGAGAAATCCTGTCTCAAAAAAGAAGAAGAAGAAGAAGAAGAATTCTCATTAATGAGAAAGAGAAATAGTTGTCTGAATAAGTCTATGGCTTTGGGTCTAAAGTCTAGGAAGTATGATCGACCCCTTGGACTGCTAAGAAAACATACCAATCATTTTTATCATTGGTTACACTTTCCTGCTGGGTGTTTAAAACCATTCAGGTGACCAAAATTAATTTTTTCTTTTGTACCATCAAGGCCACTTGAAGGTCACTTGGTTTTTACAGGAATCTCTGGCTTCTTTAGACATCCTTTTTGTATGAGGATAAATCAAAGCTCCCATTTGGCTATGGTTTTGATTTGATGCATTGAAGGACCTCCCTGAACAAGATAATAGGCAACTCCTTACAGTTACAAGACCCTTCTAGAGATGGCCTGCAGTTCTCTGGAACCTAGTTGACCTTGGAAAGTCACCTACTGTCCCTTTTGTAATCTTTCTGCCCATATCTGCATAGACCTCCAAGTGTGGTTATTGAACACACAGAAAATCATTTATACCAGTCCAGTACTTTTCACTACTGTGTAACATTTAGATAGATCTGGGGCAAGAACCAAGCACTTTTAAATAAATTTTAATTAGGCATACTTTTTGTTCTTTAATCCAGTCCTTGTAATTATGAAAATCAGACCAATAACTGTTTTTTTATTTGTTTTGGTTTTGTTTTGTTTTTCAAGACAGTATTTCTCTGTGTATCTTTGGCTGTTCTGGAACTCACTAACTATGTGGACCAGGTTGGCCTCACCCAGATATCTGCTTGTCTCTGCTCCTAAGTGCTGGGATTAATGGTGTGTACCACCATCTCCCAGTGACAATCTTAAGTACGGGTTTCATATACAGAAACTCTCACCTTTTACACTCATTATATAACTTCCTTAGAACTTTGTAACTTCTTTAAGCTTTCCAGCTTTCGTTTCCACTATAGAAAATTATCTAGCATTTATTTACTTTCTTGTTAATAATTAATTAATTAAACAACAGGGTCTTACCATAGTCCTGGATGGCCTGAAACTCACTCTGTAGATTTGGCTGGCCTCAAACTCATAAAGATCTTCCTGCCTCTGCCTCCCAGGTGCTGGGATAAAAGGTATACAATACCATGCCTGGCCTCATCCAGCCATCTTAATTTTCATTTGTAAATCCTTCTTTACTTAAAAAAAAAAAATCCATCTTTACATCCTTCATCATTCTGGTAGTTGTGCGTCTAACACTTGGTGTTCTGTGCCTTGAGTCTTGGTTGGGATTGCTGTTTCACCGTTCTGCAGGGTCATTGCGAATTTACCTTAGCTTCCCAGTCTAGCTGTTTCAACGTGCTAGCTCCATTCTCAGAGAGCTAGTGCTAGAGGCACAGCGCTTGGAAAACTGTTTCCTCTGGTCACCAGGAAGTACATCATACAAAACAGTTGCCAAAGTTAAAACAAAAATCCACCCTGGGCTCTGTTATAATTTCTGTAGTTTAATATAAAAATGTACAAAACCCAAAACAACAAAAACAAAGGGAACAGTAGAAAAACCTCTGGTGGCCTGAACCCATTCATCTTTGCATCAATTTTAACTGTGCTGGCCAAAGCCACATCACTTGTATCTTGTTTGGTCTCTTTCTTTGGCTACTACCTATAAGCTCTGACTGGGAAAGAAACCATGAAGTAGAAGGGATGGGGAGGTGTACCCAGTGCACATAGAGGGCCTTCTTCTTGAAGAGGTGATGGACAAACTGGGAAGGAGAACATGACCTTGATACCATTTTGTCCCACTCAAGCATGGCACTGAGAGCAAACAACTTTGTGACCCTCCGTGTTGACTGGAGTCCCTTAGAAATTAACTTGTTTGAAAAAAAAAAGTCAATCCTGATATGAAGTTCTAGTGGTCTTGTGTAGCATACAGATAAAAAAGCAAGTGCCTTAGGACTAAGGTCTAAGGTGTTAAGTTTTAAACTAGAGACAAGTGGCTTAGGTGCCTATCTAACGTATCAAAGTGGACCCGGCCTCCTAGACCTCACATCCAGTTCAGCTAGTACTGAGCATCCTTCAGTCCCTACCTGTAACAGGGTATGTCTGGCATACCCTGCCCTCTACCCTGAACTTCCCAGCCCAAGAACTGGGCTACTCTTGCCACTGAGACTCTTCCCTATCCACAATTTGACTACTTGCTCTTCTTTTGTACCTTTGGCCTCCTTGGTTCTCTCTCTCCCTTCCCCTCTCCCCACTTGGTATAGGGTCATGTGCAACTCTGAACTTTTCCAGATGTGTCTGCCTCTGGCCATGCTCTCCTACATACCTATAATAAACTTTCTCCTCCACCATACCTAGGACCAGTCATCATGTTCTCTGTCTCTGTCTGTCTCTGTCTCTGTCTGTCTCCCTCTCTCTCTCTCTCTCTCTCTCTCTCTCTCTCTCTCTCTCTCTCTCTCTCTCTCTCTCTCTCTCTCAGGCCTGCCAAACCAAGAGGCTGCTGTCCTCCCTTCCCCACACCTGCACACCTGATCTAAAGCCTCCCAAGCTCTCTGAGGAAACCATGGCGAGAAGGAAATAAAGGTGAATCCAATGCCCAGGGAGGGAGGTTATGGAGTTAAATTTTGAGGGTCTCTTTCTCACTGTACTGAAGCTGGTTGGGAGCCTCTGGACCAGCCAGGAGAGTTGGCTGCCCTCTGCCTTGGGAACTTTCCTTTCTTTCCTTCTTTCTTTCTCTCTCTTTCTTTCTCTCTCTTTCTCTCTCTCTCTCTTTCTTTCTTCCTTCTTTCCTTTCTTCCTTTCTCTCTTTCTTTCCTTCTTTCTCTCTCTCTCTTTCTTTCTTTCTTCCTTCCTTCTTTCCTTTCTTCCTTTCTCTCTTTCTTTCCTTCTTTCTTTCTTATGGAACTTGGTTTTACTGGGTTATTTCCCATTTTGGACCTTTGAGACTCGACCCTAAGGAGGAGATTTCTTGCACTCCAAATTACCTATTCATGGTCAAATCACCACTGGAATGTCCTCATCACCGAGGAGTTAGTAACTCCGTCGTTCTTCATAGAACTTTGGTCTGAGTTGTCTGCTCATCATCTGGGCCCTTCTCCCTGTTAATAAGAAACTTCTAGCTGGTTGTGGTAGTGCACGCTGGTAGGATTTGCTGAAGGAGGCAGAGGCAGGAGAATCATGAATTCAAGGCCATCCTGGAACTACACATTTTATGTCTTGAAAAACCAAAAAAGAAAAAAGAGCCTGGCAGTGGTGGCACACGCCTTTAATCCCACCACTTGGGAGGCAGAGGCAGGCAAATTTCTGAGTTCCAGGACACACTGGCCTACAGAGTGAGTTCCAGGACACAGAGAAACCCTGTCTCGAAAAAACCAAAAAAAAAAAAAAAAAAAAAAAAAAAAAAAAAAAAAAAAAAAAAAGAAAGAAAGAAAAAGAAAAAAAAATAAAAGAAAAAAAAAAGAAACTGCTGTGTACTGGGATCCTTCCAGATCCAAAAGAGTACATTCACACAGAGCCTACAGCCACCACAATGGAACTGTCAGGACCGGATGCGTCTTTACCAAGGGGGAGGAGCTGACCATCCTCTGAGTAGTTTACAATTCAGATTGAACACTGAAATTCTGGGAAAGAATACTTTTGGTGTCTCACAAAGAAACACATGGGGAAAATTTCTGACTGCCCTGGCACTCACTCTGTAGACCAGGCTGGCCTTGAACTTAGAAATCTACCTGTCTCTGCCTCCTAAGTGCTGGGATTAAAGGCATGCACCACCATTGCCCAGCTCTTCTTTCTAAAAAAGACTGTACCATGACTCAAACCAGAGGAGCAAGCACACAGGGTGGAAAGTTCATATTGTTCTTAGTCTAACGCAGTGGCAGCTGTGTTTCAACACATGCTGAGAGCAGGGCCTCACAAACTGATACAATTGGGTAACTCATAATCTCTGGGAAGTGGGGAAGGTGTGATTGTATAGCCAACTGATAGTCTTTATTTCAGAGGTCTGGTGTACTCCCAAGTCTTCAGAGACCTAGGTGTAGCCTCTAGTGTCCAGAACACAGGGGTTTTGAGGGCAGAAACTTGGCAGCTGCAGGAGGTTAGGGTAGCTTTTGTGTAAGCACACAGTTTGACAAATGCCAAGAGAGGGAGGTTCAAACAAGCAGGCAATTTAAAAGAAGCTATAATAAGTTAGCTAGGACATCCTGACTTTGGGTTTCTCAAACAGAATTGAGTAATTTTTCACAGGATTCTCCATTAAGGAGATTAAATTCTCGTTAAACCTGAAATGGCCTCAGCAAGGACAAAAAAGATGGAGATGCCTTTGAACTCTTACCCTGTCACAGGAGAGTTGGGGCCTGGCAGTAAGAGCTGGACACAGCTATGCACTCAGAGTCAATCAAGCTGTTTTCTGGCTGGTATCGATCTCAGATCTGCTGCTGCAAGGTGTTCTGGGAGACTTCTCTACTGCTTGGCAACCCACTTCCTATGAAAGAGTTTTGGAATAGAGTGAAGTCTCCTCACTTTCTTTCTTCCATTTTCTGAGACTTGTTACTTAGGTAAGGATATTTCAGAATTTTCTTTTATCACCAGAAACTTTCTAGAACTGCAAGATTTTAGGGCCCACCCAACTCAACTGAAGCAGAAAACCTGGTGCTAATGTCTGTCAGCAGGGAGAGCTTCCTGCTGATTCCAGTGTTACTACACTTGGTGAGAGACGCACTAGGAGGACCAGTTTTCTGATTTTACCCTTTAGAGAGTATGTCATCTGATTCTTAGAGGAAGCACGGGAACGGCGGAGACGCGGGACATGATGAGATCTGTCATTTCTGTCCTGAGTTTTCAGGACCGTCATTCTTCCTTCTGCGTTGGCATGGTCCGTCTTAATTGTCGACAGGAGTGGTTTGCCATAGTGGAGCCATGCCTCTGCACCTCTTCTTCCTAAAGAGGAGCATCAGATACGGGCCCCAAGGAAAAAGGAGTGTGCACTGGACACCTCCGATTCCGTTGGAGGGAGTGTGACTTACCGCTGAGGTCCTCTCGTGGCATCAGACTTCAAAAACAGCGATTCTTTCAGCATTGCATTGGGAAAGTTGATATTTCCAATTTCATAGAAGTTGTTCAAATTCACTGGCTTTTCAGCTTGCTTTTTTGTTTTGTTTTTGTTTTTGTTTGTTTTGTTTTTCAGCTTTTCCAGGATGTAGATTCCTGCTGTTGGACTACCCAGCCAAGGCCGTGTAGGCCAATCCAATAAATTTTCTCTTATAGTATGTACATTCTATTGTTTCTGTTCCGCCAGAGAACCCTGTCTAATAAATACTCTTGTTTTCCTTTTGCTCTCAGGTCCAGGTCTCCCTTCTTTCTTTCCGGTCATACACCTCTCCTATCTTATTTTTCCCCCCAAGATCCTGGATTTTTTAAATGGAATTATATCCTCAACCCGATTTCGATTATTGTGTCAAGGCTGAGCGAGCGGGAGAGAGCGCTTATGCTTGCACCAAGGAGTGGAGGAGCTCCAGGACTCTGACACTGCTGGGTAAGGAGGGTAGTGTAGATACAAGCATTTTAGCCTCTTTTTCTTGGAGACGTCCTGCGGGGGGGTTGCGGAGGCTCAGTGCCTTGCGCTGGAGCCACCCAGCTACTTCGCGGAGTCTCCAAGAGCCCACACCCAGCTACCCCTCCACTCCACAGCTCTCCCGCCGGTTTGCTTTGTTCTTTTTATCTTCCAGCATCACACTGCGGTGTCTGCCACCTTCCACAGCAGAGATCATCCAGCCCTCCCCATTCTGGAAGAGCTTGGCAAGATGCCTGTTACCCACCCCAGCTGAAAGGTCATAGAAGGTCCCCGGGCGCGGATCCGGACTTTTCAGATCACCTTATTATCTTTTTCTTTGACTAGCTTGTCTTCCACACACTAGCTGAGACTCGGTACTCAACATACATCATAAATAGCAAAGCACCTAAAAGCTGGCGTGGCGACATCCAGTCATAAGAATATTTTGTGAAAAAGCCGTACGTGAGGGGGTGTAGCTCAGTGGTAGAGCGCGTGCTTAGCATGCACGAGGCCCCGGGTTCAATCCCCGGCACCTCCAGTTTTCAAGGTTGTAGCAAGTGTAACTCTAGGGTACTCCACTTTTTCAGAGTGCCTTCTAGGAGACAAAGTCCGTCTACTCTGTCCGTTTTTTGATATGGAGGCATATCAATCCAGAACACAGCACCGCAAAATGCCCTGATACAGAAAAACAGAGAGGGCGGGGAGGGGCCAGGCAGGAAATAGGAAAGACTGGAGGGAGGAATAGAGAAGGGAAGGGAGAAAGAGCACGGTGGGAAATCGGAAACTTTCTAATTTCCCCACCCCTCCCTTGGTAACTTCTCCTTCGTGGTCCTCCACCCGGTTCTGTCATCTTTCATTTTTGTATTTTATGTGCATTCAAGTAACTTTTAAAAGTATAATGCTTTATTCCCAGCGCTTGGGAGGCAGAGGCAGGAGG
>NW_022196913.1:25419794-25429881 GCF_008632895.1 Mastomys coucha
TATGCTTGAATACAGGTAAAGTTCTTAGTGTGTTAAGTAATTTTAATTAAGCCTCTGGGTCTGACTGGCTTGAAGTAGGACTTGGTCAGATTGTTTAAAGCCCGCGTTAATGAAGGGAATCAATCACACTCGCCTTCCTTCACTCCCTATCTGTTTCCACCTCAGGTTTTGAAGGGCCTCATATATGCATGTGTGAGTACTTCACCACTCACTTGCAAACGTCAATCACAGCATTGGCAAAGAACCTGGGCTACCTTACCTGTCTGGACGAGGACACCCACATTTAAGGCATTGGGTTGCCCTCAGGATCGAGCCTCCGAAGAGAGCTCAGAATTGGCCCTGGAAAGCTGAACTTGGGAAGAATGCCCAGACTGCTTCTGCAGGTACTTGTAGGAGCTTAAACAAAGATCTGCACTCCACGCCCGGATTGTGATGTTAACGTAAGCCCTCTACTTTTACCGGGTTTTTCTGCAGCCTAGCTGTTCTCGAACTCGCTCTTTAGACTCGACTGGCCTCGAACTTGGAGATCCAGGAGCCACTCTACCACCCAACTTTTTTTTCTTTTTTTAAATTAATGAATTTATTTTTTCTAAGACAGGGTTTTGCTATGTAGTCCTGGCTGTCCTGGAATTTACTGTGTAGACCAAGCTGACTTCAAACCATAGATATTCAGTGCTGTAGGGAATGTTCCTTGGAGTTACAGCACTTCTTCCCAACTGAAACATTTGCCCCAGGCAGAAAGGAGCCTCAGGAGATTTAGGGAAAAATAGGAACTTAAAAGATTCTTGAAGTCCCTTACATAGCAGGTTTGTTTTGTTCTGTTTTGTTGTTTTTAGTTTTGTTTGTTTGTTTAAAAAAAAAAAAGAATCAATTTGTGATACACGCCTTTAATTCCAGCACTTGGGAGGCAGAGGCAGGTGGATTTCTGAGTTCGAGGCCAGCCTGGTCTACAGAGTGAGTTCTAGGACAGCCAGGGCTACACAGAGGAACCCTGTCTTGAAAAACCAAAAACCAAAAACCAAAAAAAGAAACTTATAGAGATATGGGGGGGCGGGAAGGAGGGGCCTCGGGGGTGTGGTGGGAAGAATCAATTGCGGAGAGTTGAGACTGAGAGAAGGCTCAAACTTTACAGCTAACTACAGCTCTTTCAGAGGACCAAAGCTGCCTGTAACTCCTACTCCAGGGACATCAGTCGCCTCTGGCTGACTCCCCCACTCAAGCACACATATACATATATGCATAATTTTTTTTAAAAAAATAAATGTTTTAAGAAAAAGAATTTATTTTTATTTTATTTATTTATTTATTTTTGGTTTTTCAAAACAGGGTTTTTCTGTGTAGCCTTGGCTGTCCTAGAACTCACTCTGTAGACCAGGCTGGCCTGGAACTCAGAAATCCACTTGTCTCTGCCTCCCAAGTGCTGGGATTAAAGGTGTGCGCCACCACCGCCCCGCAAAAAGAGTTTATTTTATTTTGTCTTTATTTATTTTAAAATATGTGTATCTTCTTTATTGTTGTTGTTGTTATTTTTGCTTTTGTTTTGGTCTGTCAAGACAGGGTTTCTCGTTGTATCCCTGCCTGTTCTGGAACTGGCTGACTTTGACCTCTAAGAGTTTGCAGTACTCAAACAACATTAACTTTATGTGATGGTACATGTCTTTAAGCCCAGCATTCAGAAAGTAGAGGTAGATGGATCTCTTATGAGTTCATGGTCAGCCTGTTCTACATATCAAAATCCAGGCTAGCCAAGGTCATGTAGTCAGAGCCTAAAACAAACCAAGTCAACACTCTCAAACCAGGTGTGATGTCAAACTTCCAGTCCTCATACTTGGAAGATGAAAGCTAAGATCAACAGTTCTAGGTCATCTTCAGCCGCGTACTGACTGTCCAACCAATCTGAGCTACAAGAGTCTTTGTCAAAAACAAAAACAAAAAACAAAAAACAAAACAAAACAAAAAAACAGGCTACGCGTAGAGCCTTTAGTCCCAGCATGTGGGGGAGACAAAGTCAGCAGATCTCTGAATTCTTTTGCAATGATAAAAAAAAAAAGTGCTTGTTAATGTCTTCTACAAATCAAGGGGTAAGGCCATGGAATGCTGATTCATGGGGTGGTCAGGAGGTAACTTGTAGCAGAGAGCAATAGCAGTTTTTATTTTAGAATTTTTTCCTACCAAAAGTTCAACTGTCTAATCATATAGCTATTTTACCACCATGTTAGAAAAGTGCAATATATAGTTACATGAAGCATTTAAAAGCTACCAGTTCTAGCAGCAAGTGTATAGTAGAGGATTGCAAATTCAATCATCAATAGGAGGAGAGGACCTCGGCCCTGTGAAGGTTCTGTGCCCCAGTGTAGGGGAATGCCTTGGTCAATAAGTGGGAGAGGGTGGGGTGGCAGGCATGGGGGGGGAGGCAACAGGGGTTTGTTTTTGTTTTTGTTTGTTTGTTTCTTTGTTTTTTGGATGGGAAACTGGGAAAGGAGAAATTTACATGTAAATAAAGAAAATATCTAATAAAAAAAGCTACCAGTTCGACATCATTGGCAGTAGGATGTTTCTGTTACTGTAACAAAAAAAATGTATTGACAATAGTGTTCATCTTTTGGAAGAGAAGACTAATACAATTAAATCTCTACTAATTTAGTTATATATATATAATATATATTAATACAACTAAAATTATATTAATTTTATTTTTGAAGATAATGAAACATGCTCAGTGTTACTCTCTCTATGATAAAACACCATGATCAAAAACAAGTTAAGGAAGAAAGGGTTTA
Source organism: Mastomys coucha (assembly GCF_008632895.1). NCBI lineage: Eukaryota > Metazoa > Chordata > Mammalia > Rodentia > Muridae > Mastomys > Mastomys coucha. The sequence goes on from NW_022196913.1 coordinate 25,422,575, forward strand.
TTTGGTTTATACTTCCACATCATAGTCCATCACTGAAAGAAATCAGGATAGGCCCTCAAGCAGGGCAGGAACCTGAAGACAGGAGCTGATGAAGAGGCCGTGGAGGGGTGCTGCTTACTGGCTTGCTCACAATGGCTGGCTCACTCAGCTGGCTAATTAGCCAGGAGTGGTACCCCTTCCCCATTTATCACTAATGAAGAAAATGCACTACAGGTGTGTGTGCAGCCCAATCTCACAGTGGCAGTTCTCAACTGAGGCTCCTTTCTCTCAGATTATATATTTTGTGTCAAGTTGACATAAAACTAGCCAGCACACCCAGTTTTTCAAATACTTAAATAACTAAGTGGCATCCATTAGTACATGTTCAAGTAGTCCTGGAAGAAGAAAATTAGAGTCTTTAGGGGTTTCAAATAGCTCTTCTTACATTTCTTGATTTCTTTGGGTGTGAGCACTGTGGGGTGGCTTGCACAGGGAGGTCTGAGTTCAATCTGTAAGATTGATTCTCTTTCCAACATGTGGGTCCTGTGAATGGAAACTCCTGGAAGATTGTGCCAGGAAAGGCTTGGCTGACTAGTTCAGTCAGGACTGCAGGGAGAGTGGAATGTTGTAGGTCTGGAACTAAACCTTATCTTGGGCTAGTTTTGGCTTCCTAGAACCATTCCCTGACCACCTCTGTGTGGGAACTAACGTCCTGTGACTAATAAAAACCTCGGGAATTTATTGGTTTAACAGACCCACTGGCTTCCACCAATCCAAAAGCTAAGATAGTCATCACACAGCATATTGGGCCTATATAAAAATTTCCCTCTCTTTTGATAACCATCTCTCTGATGTACCCTCCAATGTATTTTAAACTCGCCCTGACATATGACTTCCTTTGTTCTGTAAACTATGAAACTGCTTCTACATTGGAACTTAGAATTTGGAGTAACCTAAGTCTGAGTTCCTAAGCCATGGTCACTCAGAACAGCTCCAGAATAAACTCTCTCTTATTTCCTGTAAGATGACATCTGTGGTTTTTGTGTTGACAGTCCCATAGATTATACTCAGGTCTTCTGGCTCGGCAGTGAGTACCTTTACCTGGAGTTATCCTGTCCAACCATCTTCCTGGCCAGCTTTAGGATTCTTGTTTTGTTTGGGGTGGGGGCTGGAGTTATTATCAACCTCTTGGATAAAAATTTTATGACAATGATTTTTTTTTTTTTGAGATGTAATTGTTTCTGCCATTGTGTGTGTTTTCATTTAATACATGCTTTGATATTCTGGAGAATGACTCAGCCCATCAAATGTCTGTCTTGAGAGCATCAAAACCTTTGTTGAGTATGAGTTTTGAGGGTTCTATATGTCCTTTTGGGTCCACTACACCATATTGAGAAATTATATTTATAATACTATTAGTTGTTTAATTTGTTGTTTTTCAAATGTGTGTGTGTGGTGTATTCATGTATTTGTTAGTCTGTTATTTTGTTGTTTGTTTTTGAAACAAGGTCTCACTCTGTAGCCCAAGCTATCCTAAAACTCACCCTGTAGCCCAGGTTATCTTTGAGCTCACAGCAATCTCCTTTCTCAGCCTCCCCAGTGCTGGGATTATAGTACAGGCACTACCTGCTAAGCATCCAGTGTTAAGTTTGTTTGTTTGTTTGTTTTGTTGTAAGTGATTTTATTTATTATTTATTTTATTGCGACAGGGTCTCTATATGTAGTTTTGGTTGTCCTGAAGCTCCATATGTAGACCAGGCTAGCCTAGAACTCACAGAGATCTGCCTGTCTCTGTCTCCTGCATGCTGGAAGTAGAGACATGAGCCACCATGTGATTTTATTGTTTATGTACACAAGAGAAATTTATCCCACTAGAGTGGGGGGCATAGACGACTCATTTTTGCTATTGACCGAAGGAACTTCTTAGCCTTGTCATTAACAAGATAGTCTTGCTGTTTTAATTTTGCCCTCTGTCAGAGTCAGATGGAATTTGTATCTTTATCCCTTTTGTTCCTCTGAAGATTCTTGTGGATAGCAACTACTTTCTTGATCAAATGGTAGTGATTCTCAGGGACATCAAGGTAATCCCTTGGATTTAAAGATTCTCAAGATTTTATTACTAGTCCCAAAACAGATGTAGAGGAATTTTAGTCTCTGATTATTTACAAACTGGCCATGGCTGTTTGTAACATGCTGCTCTAGCAAGGGATCACATCTAAAGACCTACTAGATCTGTGTGATCTGGCTGGAATACAGACACACCCTTTTTACATACCTTTAATCTCAAACAAGGAGGTAATCTGGGTTTGTAGAAGGAAGCAGCCACGTTTGAAAGTGACCTCCAATTAGGGGCAGACAAAGTAACACATCAGAGACAGAGTGGACAGAATGAGTCAGAGATAGGATATGCCCAAACACACAAGAACACACAGAAAAGAGAGGCGCCTTAAGACCAGTGCAGAGTGAGTCAAAGTGGAAGGCAGTTCAGCTGAGTTCAGCTCAGCACACTTTGGTGCAGTTCAGTTGAGTGAAGTTGAGTTTAGTTGAGATTGTGCTGTTCTATTCAGTCCTGTTCAGTTCATGCAGTCAGCGCAACCCAGTTCATAGAATTCAGAAGCAGTTGTCCCAAGCAGAGCAATTCAGTGAGAAGCCAAGAGAAACCAGTTTGAATCAGTCAGTTTGGAGGGGCTTTTGAGTCAGAACAGCTGAGTTGAACCAGACAGCCAGAGATCAGAAAGAACTAGAAGGGGTGAGTTTATTAGGCAGTAAGCCCCTGAGAGGACAATTACATCTGGTAATAAAAGTTACTTTTACAGCAGACATGTGTCAAATCATGTGACTCTCTCAGTATCATGATTTGAGAGGGAGTCATGCCTTTCATGGCCAGTTTGTAAATAATCTGTTCCTTCACATTGTCAGATGTCAACCTTAACCAAGTAGGGATGATACAGTGGTAGGGCAGCACTGACTGAGACAGGCTCTTCCAGAGAGCATGCATGAGACCCATGATGGTGCCAAGCTGATTCTTTCCTTATAATGAGTAGTTAGTTTAGCTTTGAAAGCTCTAGTTTTAGAACAGCTGTCAACATTCATAATCAAATTAATTTTGAAGTATGTGTTTCAATGTCAGTATATATGTGTAATGTGAGTATCCCCTCTATCACTTTTACTAATCCTTTGAGCCAGGGTCTCTCTCTCTCTGAACCTGGGCCTCCAATTTTCTTGTTGACATTGGAAGCTGGCAAGCCAGTGATCCTCCTGTTTCTGCCCTGCTCAGAGCTGGGTTACAGGTATATGGGAAATGTCTGGCTTCTTAAATGGATGCTGAAATGTGAACTACAGTCCTTTGTGATTGCCAAGTGGAACTCCTGTTGAACCAGTTCTCCAGCCTCCAGTTTATTTTTTTATATGTTAATTTTTTTCTAATAAACCAAAATATTCCTCACTGTGGGGGTTTAAATAAATATAGTCCCCACATGCTCATATGTTTGAAATACTTGGTTGAAATACTTGGTTTTTCGCTGGTGGAACTTTAGGTTTACAATTTTCAAAACCTACTTTAATTATGGTTCTTTAATGCTTCAACCTCCCTTCTAGCCCACCACCCACCAAAGGTGGGGGGAAAGAATGGTTAATAGTAAATGGGGATTGTGACATGTTTAGAAATAGTTCTTTGGGGTGATTCCAATCTTCATTGTCAGTAGTCCAGTCTACTAGCAAAACACCAAACATGAATCAATACTAGCAGCTCCATCTAGAAGAAACCATGAGGCTCTGAATATGGGCATGAGTCCTTGGAAGCCACAAGAAGGAATACTACCAGATGGTCTTTGATGTGTTTCTCTCTATGAAGTCATGACAATCAATTTTCAGCAAAGAAAGCAAGGCAAACCAATGCAAGAGTGTCATCAGCAAAGACCAGCATTAGCAAAGCCCAACAATGACCAGCAAAGAGTTTCAAGGCAAACCAATGTAAGAGTGTCATCCACTGTCTGCTGGGTTATGCTTATACTCTACTCTTTCCAAACATGGTATGTCTCTCAAGCATCTGCCTCAGCAAAACCTCACATGTACTTCCATCAGGCAACATCCAGAAAAACATCCTCTCATAAGGCAGTTTCCAGACGAACATCACACGACACAACTGAGTCTCCAACAAAACCAGAAATTCCCACTTCATGGAACTATTTGGGAAGAATTAGTGTAAAAGTGACTTTTATTCGCCAGATGTAATTGTCATCTCAGAAGCTTACTGCTGAATGGACTTACCCTTTCTAGCTCTTTCTTATCTCTGGCTGGCTGGTTCAACTCAGCTGTTCTGGCCCAAACTCCTCTCCAAGCTGACTGATTCAAACTGGCTTCTCTCTGCTTCTGACTGAATTCCTCTGCTTGGCCTCAAGCTAACTCTGGCAGTCTATTCTAGTCTTCTAGTCTCCTTCTCATTATGTGCCTTGTTCTGTCTTCACTGGAAACCAAGAGAGCTGACACAGGTCTTTTAGAATGGATAATAAGGGGGAAAGAAAATTTAGGAAATATGAGTCCTTTAATGTAAATACCTTTGTCAGTGTATACTGATCATTTGTAGTTTCTACTAAGAGTAAAACTTTATTATAAGTGATGGCTTAATCATGATTTAATATATGCCATCCTTAATCCTAGAATTGCTTAGGAACTAGAACAGAGATCAGGGCACCCAAAGCACTTTTGGTATATTTGGTCTGGGGCAAGGATGAGGCTGCCAAGCATCCCAAGCATATTTTTTTACTTTTATTCAAGAGAGAAATTGTTCACTTTTCTTTGTAGTCTTTTAACCCTAAACTGCCTAACCAATTTCTAGCCCCTGTTTTTCTCATTCCTTATCCCACACCAAAAGAAGTAACCCTAACTGCCATTACAACACTAGGGTAATGATCAATCGAACTTCTTACAGCTGGGATGGCTTTCAGGGTATCCTGCTAGTGGACTTATCGAAAAAACTCCAAAAGTCTATTGTTAGTTTGATTTGTGTAATGGCCAGGTGAAGGAAGGAAAGGAGGTCCTTTGCTGGTGTCTGGAGGACCAACAAATTTATTAGGCTTACTTTCAGGGCATAAGTGAGGGATGGGTGACCCAAAAGTAGCCACACTGGAAAGTTTTCACCCAGTATAAATGATAGATGGCTTCCCCACATCTGCATAGGTGAATCCTCCTCTCTAGTCTTCCTCATCCTATTTACCTTATTTCCTTCCCAAGAGGTCAAGGCGATATGCATTTAGGGCTAAGTTGCAAAACATTAGCTGGGAGCAGTGGTTGGATATTGAGGTCAAGGTCCAACGACCCTGCGTGCCCCCTCCTTCTATAAAGAACATCAACAATCAACAAAAACAGCTGGGGTGATCCTTTATAAGTAGCCACAGCCGGTCTGATGAGGATGATGGTTGTTTTATTTATAGAATGGTCATCTGCAACACCACCTTAATAAGAGACCCAAGTCCAAACTACATGTGTAGGAAAATAGAATAGATTAATATTACCTGTGTACATAGTGTTAACTAGGTGGCTTTACAGGTTCTCAGTTAAGTCTTATAGAAAACACAAGGCAGTGAAGTACAACTTTTTTTTTTATGCCATGTATAGTCCAAAGAAGAATGTGCCATAGCCTTGCTTTTGAGCTTTTTGTTTTTTCTATGGTTTTGCTTTGTTGCTGTTGTTGGTTGGTTGGACTTTTGTTTGTGTGTTCATTTGTCTTGAGACAGGTTCCCTCTATTGTTTAGCCCTGGCTGTCCTAGAATTCACTGTGTATACCAGGCTGGCCTTGAATGTACAGAGATATACCAGCCTTTGCCTCCCAAATGCTGAGGGCAGAAGTCACTACACTGGGCTCCTCATGCTTTTGATTTTTGTATGAGGGCAAGAACCAGATAGAGAAAAGCAGAAATGTACTATAATCATCAAATTGTTATTTACAACAACCAGCATTCTCTGTTTTTTTCAAGAGAGGGCTTTTTTTTTTTTTTTTAATCCTTGGCTGTCTTGGAACTTGCTGTGTAGACCAGGTTGACCTTGAACTCAAAGATCCACACCAGCCTCTGCCTTCTGAGTATTATGGTTAAAGGAATGCTCCACCACCCCCCCAGCTTATTATTATTATTAATTTTTAGTACCCTAACCTAAAAATATAGAATACAGAGAGCAATAGCCTGTAAATGAACCTGGAAAAGGCAGGAAAATCTTAAATAATTTCTAAAAATTTCAGTGGGAATTGTTCTGTACATTGCTATTAACCACACATTTCCATGGGAGAACATGGGTCCAGGACTTTTAAATTCCACCATCTTGCTGGTGTCACTCACTTGGAGTATGATGTTAAAATCCAAACCTACAGTCTAAGCCTTTTAATTGGATTGTTTAACTCATTCATATTTAATATTACTGGAATAGTTCTGGAATAGTTGGGTTTGTGCCATCATTTTCCCTTTTGGTTTTCTACATCTCATATCTACTTTACTCTTTTTTCGAGACAGGGTTTCTCTGTGTAGCTCTGGCTGTCCTGGAACTCACTCTGTAGACCAGGCTGAAGTCTGCCTGCCTCTGCTCCCCAAGTGCTGGGATTAAAGGCGTGCACCACCACCGCCCAGCTTTCAAATCTTTTTTTAATAGTAAGTGAATACTTTCTAATACAGCATTTAGATTTTATTAATGATATATTCACAACGTTTTTAAAGCTCTCATTTAGATGACTTATTTATATAGTTTACACTATACAAATTCACGTTTTGGGATTACTTTGTTTTATGAAAGTTTAACTCCCGTTATATATGGGAAAGTCACACCTACAAAGCTCTAGGCTTTCTGCTCTATCAGTTGTAAATTAAAAGTTATATTGGTATTATTAATTGACTTAGTACCTGTCATTTCCTTAGCCCAATACTGCTTTGCTCTGGTGACATCCATTGTACTGTCATTGGCAAATGTAGCACACACGTTTCAGTCCTGTGTTATATTCTCAACCATGCCTATCTTTATACAGTTGCCTTATAAATCATTTTAGAGGAGAAATGAGAAAAAGTATATTACTATACTTTTATTATTACTATTATTAATTTTATGTCAGCACACTAATTAATTAGGTTCGTTATTGCATTTTCGTATAATTCACCTTCTCTATTGCTCCACCCTCTCCAAACAACTCACTTTTCCACGCTTATGTCATCTGTGATCCCATAATTATATATACCTATATCCTTTGTTCACATTAATTTATCATCCTTAGTCACAACTTTCGATCTGAGAAAACACCTTTTCTTTTCTCTCCCTACCCACCCCCGCCTCTCTCTTTCTCTCTCTCT
>NW_022196913.1:25429891-25437431 GCF_008632895.1 Mastomys coucha
GGTATAGTTCTGGCTTGTCCTGCAATTCTAGGTAATCCTCCTGTCTCCACCTTCCAAGCACTGGGATTACAGAGGAGGGACATCGTTCTGGGCTCTGAAACCATTTAAAATTAGGCGGCAGGCAAGAGGGGAATAAAGCCAGTATTCATTCTGGCTCTTTCCTGGGCTGAGGGAAGTGGATCCACGCACACAGGACCCAGAGCTTCGTAAGGCGTTGGTTCAGACCCGGGAGCACGTAGATGGTCAGATGGCAGGATTTGGCTTGGTTTTCAAAAGCTGGTGAAAATAACTGTGGCCTTAGGCTTCTATTCACGACACTTACAAAAAAACCTAGCAAAAATCAGATTTCTGTCTTGAATGTATTCCCAAGGGCAAAACCGTGTCGGGGGTGTAGCTCAGTGGTAGAGCGCGTGCTTAGCATGCACGAGGCCCCGGGTTCAATCCCCGGCACCTCCAGTGTTTTCAAGCCCAGGCTTGTTCGCTTTTCGCCTCACTAATTTACACTTTTCCTTTCTCGAAGAGAAAGGCAAACGGTTTCATACAATATTGACGCTGCGGGGCAGACAACAAACCTTGACTTCCCTGCCGCTGAGCGAGGCACCATCTCAAAGCCTTATTATAACCAGAAGGAGATGGAAAATCTTTACATGCCGCTAGGAATAGCGGTTCTCCCGCTATTCAGATTCAGGTTCTGAAGGTAACGTGACCATGTACCTTCATTTCCAGGAAAGAAAAGGATTAATGGTTTAACAGGGGAATGGCAGTTTCTCCAAAGATTTCCTGTTGAGAGAGCTGTATTTACCGATCGCCCTGCAGTTCGGCACGTGGGTTCCGGGTTTGTTCTCAGACGATCCTGGAATCCATTCACCTGAGACAGCAGCGCCGTCTGTGGGAGAGGCGGTGTCTAGACCCTGGGGAGAAATCGCAATCTGGGTTAACAGTGTACAAAAATTAGAACCGCATTTTAAATGGTAGTCCAGGACGATCCTTCCTCATTAAAGTTTAAGAGGCATCCGTTTGAATGTACTTATAGAGATTAAAAAGGTAATTAGGTATTTCTACTTCTGAATAACTTTTTTGCTCCTGTTTTCTTTGTTTTCTCACTTCGTGCTATTAAGCTGTTTGTAATTTCTGAATCACTGTACACAGCTGAATATGTGATATTCATTTTCTTTCTAATACAAAAATTTTGAAAATATTGCAGTAAAGCCTACTAACTTGTAAACCTGAACGTTTGTGTCTCTTTTCTATCTTTAAATAAGATAAAAATCTGTTTGTTGCTTTTGTTTTCTCTACAATTCAAGAATGTTCATATTAACACTTCTAAGCTATGAAAGACACTTTTTAAAAAAAATTGGTCTTCTAATTTTCATTTTTTTTAAAAAAAGAAATATATTTGTTTGAGTACACTATAGCTGTCTTCACACATACCAAAAGGATGCATGAGATTCTATTACAGAGGGCTGTGAGCCACCTTGTAGTTGCTGGGGATTGAACTCTGAGACCTCTGGAAGAGTAATCAATGCTCTTAACCACTGAGCCATCCCTTCAGCCTATGAGAGACACCTTTTTAATTTAAAATCTTTGCAACTGTAATAAAAATATGAACTGAAAGATTAAGCGGGTATTGGGAAGTCTCTGGTTTCCAACAGGGATGAAATCAGACACTGTCCTGTAATGTCACCAGGGAGTTTTCAGAAAAGTTCAAAAGACATGCATTCTCAGAACAAAGTGTCTTGCTGTTCAGGGTTCTGCTCTGAAGAGAGGCTCAACTGCCCTTCAGAAACCAGACTTTCTCTGACAGAAAAATAGCTCGTTTCCTGTTCTGTTGATGCATTTGTACACCTTTCCCTTTCTTGTTTCCAAAGCTGAGTTTCACAGCGTCTCTTGCTACCTTTTTTTTTTTTTTTTGGTTTTTCGAGACAGGGTTTCTCTGTGTAGCCCTGGCTGTCCTGGAACTCACTCTGTAGACCAGGCTGGCCTCAAACTCAGAAATCCGCCTGCCTTTGCCTTCCAAGTGCTGGGACCACTGCCTGGCTCTTGCCACCATTTTGTCTGGAGAGAATTATCAGCAAGTTCCAGCCATGGAGAATTCACCAATCTGCATAGTGAAAGGAATATGATCGATTTAGGAGAGAAAAGGCCCTGGATATTGTCATTGTTTCTATGTATCCTGTTAGGGTTCTGCATACATGGAATAGATTTCATGGGGCACATTTACTTCTGACACTTAAGGAAGAAGAAAAGAAGGGACAAAAAAAAAAAAAGAAAAGAAAAAAAAAAAAGAAAAGAAAAGAGGCGACAAGACCTAGACCAGAACTGAGGTGGCTCAGAGGCAGAGTTTACCTAGAGACATGATGTCCTAGGTTCCATTTCAGAACTGCAAAGAAATAATAAGGCCAAAAGCTTAGCCTGAGAAAGTCATAGGAAGTATAAGGTAGATGTTCCAAATATATTATTGTGTATACATATACATATTTGTTTTGGAGATAATGTGTCAATATGTAGCCCTGATTGACCTTGAACTCACAAGAGATCCATGTAGTGAGAGTTTGGGTATCTTAAAAAAGCCAGTTATGTTATGTAATAGGTTTTTGTTTTAATCCTAGGTATGGGATAAGAGGCCGCTTCACAGCAGGTGATTATGATCTGTCTCATGCACTAGGAAGGGCATGATTTTTGCCAGGTGCCAACAGGTTTCATTTGGAATTCTGGAGACTATGGAGAGGGGATAAATGCCAGAGAGGGGCCTTGGTGATTCGAGATTTGAGAAGGCTGCTGCTCGGGCTCTAGTTGTAGTCTGTCAAGTGTTATGAGCAAAGAGACAAGAAGTTGGAGATATTCTGACATGAAGATTGGACTTGCCTCAAGGAACCCCAGCGACCCTAATTAGCAGGAAGTAGCCTAAAGAGGTCTACACCCCCTTTTCCCTCTAACCTTCCTCTCCTACCTAGTGTTGGGGGGTTGGAAGGGATTAGGGTAGAATAAGGCATGGAAAGATGGTAGGTATAAGAACCCAATAAAATAGATTTAAAAATAGGGCCTACGGGCCCACCTGTGGATAATACTGTTGTGCCCAGCTGAATTTTGATCACAATGAGACAAACTTACCCAATCTTGTTTATTTTAACCACTGTCCTTCAACAACCTCATCTTTTTTGTTTTGCTTTCTCCAGGAAAAATAAGAGATTGGGAAGTCTTTGTTATTTTAGTTAACAATTTGCTTGTGGTTTTCAGATGCTGCAGGCAAAGACTGTGCCATTAAGCCTCATCCTAGCTCAAGCTGTAGGTAGTCTGAAAGGAAAGGGGCTATGGCTGGATGAGACCTCGTGCTTCCCTGTGAGGGATGCGTGGAAGCTGTGTGCATGTAAATGTCCTCACGGTTAGCTTCCCTGTGAGGGATGCGTGCAAGCTGTGTGGATGTATGTCCTCACGGTTAGCTTCTGACTCTAAAGACCTCGCTTTATTCTTTTTCAAAGACATTTCCAATATTGCTCACCCTAATTCAAGCTCTACTCACTAAAGTCTCCCACAGTGCCTGGTTCCAGGATCTTGTAAGATCCAGTAAACAGGGACATCTTAGAAAAACACCAGGAGGCCAGGAATTTCCTTAATAAGATAAACTCAGGAACTTTGGGGAAATAGTGGAACTCTCCGGAAGGGAAAGGCTAATTAACATTCCTCAGATCACAGGGTGAGAACCAACCTGCAGGTGGGAACACATTCCACAGGGTGGACCACTGCTCACCTTCAGATAAGAGAAGTCCTTGCTACCTCATTCCCTGAAGACCAATCAGTTTAAAAAGGCATACTGTTTTTTACCAATCACATTGTGTCTAATGGCTGCCACCCTGAAAATTGTATAAAAGCTCACTGAACAAGTTGTGCGGGGGTGGGGGGGTAGGGGGAGTGGCCACCTCTCCTTAGGGTCTGGGACGACCCCAGTGCACTGGGATATTAAAAATCCTCTTGCTTTTTTGCATCAATCAGGCTCCATGTGATTCATTCAGGGATCTCTGGTAAGCTAAAGCTCGACAGGGTCTTACAATGTGAGGTCACAAGTGCCTCCTTACACCCAGAGATAAGAAGAAATTAAGCCAGGAATGGGGGCCCAAAGACTACAACAAGATGGTTTTGAAAGGACCTTGACTACTGCCTTTGAGATGGGTTGGATGATGCCCTGGGCCTGAGTTCAGGCTCTTGATACCTTCTGTACCCTCTCAAATAAACACTCCATTCCCTTACTGGTTTTTACTTCCTGCACACAAAAGAAGTCAACACATGATAAAAAAAAAAAATGTTCATTTTAAGCTGGGCAGTGGTGGCTCACGCCTTTAATTCCAGCACTTGGGAGGCAGAGGCAGGTAGATTTCTGAGTTCCAGGACAGCCAGGGCTATACAGAGAAACCCTGTCTTGAAAAACCAAAAAAAAAAAAAAAAATGTTCATTTTAAACCTACACAATTTGGACCTTGAACTGATTAGGTTTTTTTGTTTGTTTGTTTTTGTTTTTGTTTTTTGTTTTGTTCTGTCTTTTAAGTTGACAGAAAAGTGACTTGGGAAGCAGGAACTCTCAGTTGAGGAATTGCCTCCATCAAATTGGCTGTGGGCCATGGCTGTACGCAAGTATATGGGTTCTGGATTAATGATTGATGTGGGAGGGCCCAGTCCACCCAGGGATCACAGGCATGAACTCCCTGCAGTGCCAGCCCTGGGTTATATAAGAAATTAAGCTGAAACTGGGTGGTGGTGGCGGTGGCGGCACATGCCTTTAATCCCATCACTTGGGAAGCAGAGGCAAGTGAACTCTGGGAGTTTAAAGCCAGTCTGGTTTATCTACAAGAGGGAGTTCCAGGCCAGCCAGGACTACACAGAGAAACCCTGTCTCTACAAAACAAAACAAATCAAAAAAGTAAGCGGAGCAAGGCAAGGGGAGCAAGCCAGTAACTGGTTCCTATATAGCCTCTGCTTGAGTTCCTGCCCTTGCCTCCTGTTCGGATGGAGTCTAACTTCTAAGATGCCATAAACCCTGTTTTCCCAAGTTGCTTTTGGTCAGAGTTTTATCCCATCAACAAAACAAGAGCCACAACACCACTTAGGCGGATGGCAGAGTAGATGGTGTACATACAACAGTCTCTCAGTTTCCTGCCGCCAGAGTGACTGTAGTTAAGGTGACCACATCTGGAATCAGCCAAACACCAAGCACATGGGCACATCTGCGGGAGATTTCCTCAATCGGGTTATTTGAGATAGGAAAACACACTCGAAACCCAAGCTTCTCCTGGTGGCAGTTCACAGAAGAGGAGGGGAAGACAAGAGCTTTTGCTTTTTACTTGTTTGTCTTCACACTTGCTGGCAAGCTCATCTGTGCTGTTGCTAGAGCATTTCTTTGATGGTATTAGAACTTCTTCTGGAGTCCAATGCAGACTGAAGACCAGCATCTCTCCAGGAGTCCTCTGGGACTCCAGCACCAGACATCCAGTCTGCTGAGACATTCAGTCTGCTGAGACATCCAGTCTGCTGAGACAGACATCCAGTCTGCTGAGACATCCAGTCTGCTGAGACATCCAGTCTGCTGAGACAGACATCCAGTCTGCTGAGACAGACATCCAGTCTGCTGAGACATTCAGTCGGCTGAGACATCCAGTCTGCTGAGACAGACATCCAGTCTGCTGAGACATCCAGTCTGCTGAGACATCCAGTCTGCTGAGACAGACATCCAGTCTGCTGAGACAGACATCCAGTCTGCTGAGACATCCAGTCGGTTGAGACATCCAGGCTCACAGACTGAACAGCTGTTGGATTCTTGGGCTTTCTGTCAGCAGACAGCGATTGCTGGACTACTCAGACCATAGCCTATAAGCCTTTCTAATAACTCCCATATATATGTCTGTGTGTGTGCACACGAACACACACACACACACACACACACACACACACACACACACACACACACACACTCATTCTATTGGTTCTGTCCCTTCAGAGAACCCTAACATACTTGGTATAACAAATGGCCAGAAGTTTGTTGGGAAGCTGTTCACCAGCTGATCAAGAACAATGTTCATCTCTCCTCCCTCCTCCTCCTTCCTTTTTTCTTCCTCCATCCTTAAAGGTGGTATAGCTATGCCAAAGAACACATACTATAGGAAGTTTAAAAACACAAAGGGAGTTTATTTTAATTCTAAAACACATCGCAGACTGTAAAGGGGGTAACTAGTCAGCTAGGTTTCTGAATCATTCCCTGCCAGTGGGCGGTGTAGTTCAGTGTCGGAGTGCATGCTTCTGACACAGAAGGTCTGGGTACGACTATTGCTTGTTTGAGGTTTTCACCTCATTGGTCCTCCAGCTTCCCAGTCTGACTGTCAAAAACACCCTGCCATCGGGAGTGAAGAAACTCGTGGTCCTTCCCTGAGGCCACGGCTATTAACTCTGTTTTACATTCATTCTTTCCAAATGCTTCCAGACACTTCAGTGGAGTTCAGAGATGTCATTTGCTTGCCACGTTCAGTTTCTGTTAGGCACAAACTGGACTTAACTTAATCATCCTACAACTACAAACAGGGCAAAAGAGGCAGAGGTCACAGCTGTCTGGGAGGGGGGCTGCCACCCTAGGCACCTCCGAAAAAGGTCTGCTGTCTAAAGTCCCACACATGGGAGCTCTAGAACTAGACCTTGCAATGCCCCTGCCTCAGATCTTCATAAGAGACAAATAACAAGTGAGCTCACATTCTCTGCTTCAGTAGATTCTGTTTGTTTGTTTGTTTGTTTGTTTTCCAGAGACAGGGCCTCATTATGAACTTTTGGATATCTTCTGTTGCAAATTCTCAGATGCTGGGATCACAGGTGTGGACTCCCTGCATGGTAATGCAGGGTTTACAATGCACCTTTTAAAACCCCCCTTCTCCCACCCTCCAGGAAATGCTCATCTAACACTGAACTATCCCCAGAGCAAAACTTTGCAGCTCCAGATTCTGCAACCACAGTGCTAAGTGGGAAAAATTCACAGCATGATATGCCACAAGAACTTTAATCAATGTTTACTTTAGAGCCATCTCCACTGTCAAAGAGAAAAATCCGGAATGAAACACCCAGAAAGCAGAAATGCAATCTTTCTCTTTCTGCAGAGGCCAAGCAACCTGGAGGTCTTCCAAGGGCAATAAGAGACCCACAGACGACTCAATTGTGTGGCCACTGGGCTTATGTCAGGATGGAGGAGGGAGACAGTGCCTCTCATGGCCTGCCTCAACTTCCCTGAGACTTTTCTGATTCCTGGGCCAAGAGAGAGCTGGGTATGGTAATAAGCATTCATTGGGACGAAATTCAGTATCAGTAGATTTCTGAATCAGGAGTTCAGCAAACCTATAAGCTCTTATCTTTTTCACTTGGAGTAAATTTTAGCTTATAGGCGATTCCACTAGGCTCCTCCCAGGGACTAGCAACCTAGGTGTACCAAGTGCGCATAAAAGCTCCCCCCTCCATGTGCAGTCTTTGGTTGGTGGTTGAGATCCTGGGAGCTCTGAGGGTACTACTTAGTTCAT
>NW_022196913.1:25438011-25458265 GCF_008632895.1 Mastomys coucha
TCTGTTCCAACGTGTTCCTAGCCGGCCTTTCCTTCCCCCTTTCTGTCCTTCTCTGCTCCCACCCCCACCCTGCCTCACCCTCATGGCTCTGCTCCAGTCCGTAGGCCTGTCTACATGTCCACTTGTCTGCCTTTCTCCAGGACCTCATTCTTCTCCCTTCCCTCAATAAACCCACTTTATACCAGATCTGTTACATGGCGTAATTTCTCATGGGCACACATTAGCATGGGCCCACCAGGCATCCCCTTATTTATATTTTATATATTTATATTTATTTCACAACAGTAAAACCCAATAAAATTGGTCGATTCCATCCACAGGACACTAGGAAATCCCCTAGGAGCTGCCAAAACCAGTGGTTCCTGAATCAAACAGAAAAATTCGTCCTTATGTGTGTTCTCAAGTGCTCAGCCACCCTCCCCCAAACCCCCCAAATAGCAAGAAAGATGAATTGTAACTACATTTTAAGGAGGAGCTTCATGACATTTTTGGGTGAAACTGTGTGTCTGGTAGTGAGCTCATGTAAATGATCATTCCTTTTTCAACCCAGAGACTGGCACCGGCCTGAGCGACTGTCAACAAAGCCAGTACAAACAAAAGGGGAACAACGGCAAACAACAATAACGACACAAAAATAGCCTTGGGGATCTGCTACTGTTGGGATTTTGTTTTCTTTTTTTGTTTTGTTTTGTTTTGTTTTTGGTTTTTTTTTTTTTGGCTTTTTCAAGACAGGGTTTCTCTGTATAGTCCTGGCTGTCCTGGAACGCACTCTGTAGACCAGGCTGGCCTTGAACTCAGAAATCCGCCTGCCTCTGCCTCCCAAGTGCTGGGATTAAAGGAGTGCACCACCACCACCTGGCATGGGATTTCATTTGTTTTGTTTTGTTTTTCAATTAGAAGCAGGAACCACATCTGACTATGGGCTCCTCCATTTGCTTCTACCATGCCCCTGGAAGGTAAACAGGAGTCAGGGAATGAGGCCTAGAGTCAGAACAGTTGCCTAGCCGTGTGAGACCTTGGGTGTAAACTAATATTTATACCAATAAAGACACCAGAGGTGTAAACTGAGGTAAAAACCTGCTAGCTCACCCAGATAACTTTATTTTCTTAACTAATACAAAGTATCTATTTACAAGCCTACAACTAAACCGCTAGCTCTTTAGAAGTCTCTGTGTGTCATTCTACCGAGCTAGTGTGCCTTTCTCTTGAGCTCCTCCAAACCCAAGAGGGCCCCTTAGCTCTCTTTCCTAGAATACTGTGTTACCTGTGCCTTGCCAGCTGCTTCTCTATTTCTCCTGCAAGCACAAAGAAAAATCCCCATCTATTGCCATGAGCTCCTTCCGCAAAGGCTCTTCCAAGCCCAAAACAGAGCTCTGCCAAAGGTCCATTGCTTATAAAAGAAGTCTTTAGCTCTACTCCTACACCCTTGGCAGGCTGAACCATATAACTATTGTGGTGGTGAGGAGGGACGCCAAGTCAGTTGCCCCCACCATTTTACTTTTATGGTGGGGTAGCTCTAGGCCACCCAGCTGACTATGCCTCCGGTTATAGAGCAAAGACCACAAGACCTCTACCAAGCAACTTGCCTTAAAATAGGCAGGAACTTTCCATTCTTTATCATTCTGTTCTGTGGAGGCTTTTAGAAGCACACCCAAACTATATCTCTTCAGGACACAACTAGCTAACTGCATCTAACAAACTCAGTCTCTTTTTAAGCTTTTACATGTTGCTACTAATTAGGTTTTCTATGTATAATAATCAAATATCCTGTGACACTTGAGTTCTATCACCAAAACCTGTGAAAGGAATCTAGCTATTTAAACCTCAAAAGTGAATACCAGACACTGAATACCTCAGAACCAACATTAACCGTGCAAATGGTGGGTGATCCTGATGTAAAGAAAGACATTTAAAAAATACACTGATCCTATGCATGAAAGTTTCAATATTCTGAGAGAGTGACTAAGAAAGGAGACTTCAGGTAGTTGAAATAGCTCAATTGGAAGAGGATAATGATCTAAAAGGTCACTGGTTGAATCCCAGGGATTCAATTGATAACTTTGAATTGATAACTATGCCGCTAAGTTGATAACTATGATGACTTTAACCCTTGCATCTCATTTAACTATAGCTTTTATTGTTTTGCAAACCCAATCAAAGTTATATGCGCTTTTCCTACTTCTTTGGTTGCATGTCCTGCTAAGGTTTGTAAGGTCTTAAATAACATAGTGAAGGTTTTATTTATAATATTAGACCTAGAATACTACTAGCTTTGAAGATTAAGAAGTCCAATGTGCTATACACAGTTGCGATTACAATTTATTTCTACTTTGATATTGCATATGTGTATAGAAGAGGTAAACACCAGAAGAATTGAGAACCAATTCATAGAAAAATAATTATATAGTGTGAGCATGGCGGGTCTGGCATTTACAAAGATTTTTCAAACAGAGCACCTTGGGTTTGCACGTTGAGTGAAGCTCGGTGTGTGGATTCTTTTGCTTTTAAACTTGTAATTTTCGACTTGTTCTGTGGATAGTTATAATACAACAAAGTCTCTTTCAGAGTGTTTTCTGACAATGCATTTCTTCCAGCAGCGCTTGCCTTTCATATTTCCATTGAACAAACAAGGGAAATAAAGCCTCCTGGGTGGGGAAAAGGGATGTTTCGGTCACTTTGTGCCTCGGTTGAAGAAATTCTGGAAGATATTAAGAGAATCCAGAATTTGGATTCTTTGCCAGGAGCAATAGGAGATGCTTGCGACTCAAAGTTAGCTCCCTGTGGTCATCTAGATCCTTTTCTGTATGGAGGGCCCTGTGTTCAAAGTATCTTGAACAAAGCTGGAGAGCCGAATTCATTTCTAGGGAAACATTAAAGGTGGTTCTACAGGAGCAGGGGGTGTAGCTCAGTGGTAGAGCGCATGCTTTGCATGCATGAGGCCCCGGGTTCGATCCCCGGCACCTCCATTTTCCTTTTGTCCTGTGTCAAACCTTTACAAGACACAAAGAGATCCTTTTCCTTTCAGTGAGAATAATGCCTTTCAGTGAGAAGTCCTTGCCAGAATGCTTAAAACTGTCAACGGATACAGAAGATAGTTCGCACCTGCTTAGCTGTTTAAGCCTCTTGGCAGCCCAAAGCTGTCTCTGCCTGCAACCGAGACAGCAAGATTTCCTTCCATTTTTTTTTCCTAAAAGTTTTAAATGTATACCCATAATCCATTGAGGTTTAAATCTCATGTGAGATGTTAGAGTTCATCCATTCATTCGTATGCTTGGGCACCCAAACCTTCCAGCGCTACTTCTTAAAAGTCTATCTTCCCTGAGCACTATTACCTCTGCCACGCAGTATAAGAACAGTTGGGAATATCTGTGGGAGTCTGCTCACGGTAGAGAGAGACGCATGGAATAGAATAGAACAGAAGAACAAGCAGTCCTACTACTTGCACTTACATAATAGTAGAAATAGACACCAGGTAGATAGGTCCTGTGATAAATTGTTTAGGAGAGTTTCAGCTATTATAATTCTATACACATTTATTAGAATTGTTATGACTTTCTATATACATTTTAGAATAGTCTACTCTATATCTACAAAATATCTTGCTGGGGTTAAAAAAAAATGGTGTGGAGCTGACAGATGGCTTAATGGTTAAAAAACAAAAAAACGAACTAGTTGTTCTTTCAGAAATCCAGGTTCAATGCCTAGCATCTATACAACAGCTCACAGCCTTGTATAATTCCAGTTCCAGCGGGTCCAACGTCCTCTTCTGGCCACTGTGGGTACCAGGAACATACATACATACATACAGGCAAAACACCCATGCACATCACACACTCATACACACACACACACACACTCACTCACACACACTCACACTCACACATACACACACACATTCACACTCACACGCACACACTCACACACATTCACACTAACACAGACACGCACGCACACACACACACTCACACACATACACTCACACACACTCACACACACACACTGCTGTTAGAGTGCTGGACCTGGAGCATACTCATCAAGCCCTCTATCATTATTAGCACACATACCGGCCTCTTGCCGGACTTTGGTAAGAATTTTATTAACTCTGCTTATGAAGTTAACTTGCAAGCTGTGGACGTAGTGAGTCTATCTCTTTAGACTTCTTTCATTAGTGTGGTGTACACTGTTTGCTTTTCAGAGCATGTTTTGTATATCATACTGACATTCAAATATTTCTCTTTTGTGAAAGATGACACCTGTGGCTTCTGCGCCCACCCCTTCCCCGCCCATCTTCCCTGCACGTCTTAGTCGGGTGCAGTCGGGTGCTGTCTCACTGAATCACAGCCCCAGCCCCTGTCAAGAGTCCTGAGGCTTGCTTTTCTTTTCAAGGAGCGTCATAGAATCGAGTCTTCAATGTGCTAGACTTAACTCTATTTTCACTTCATTTCCCATCTTCTCTGTATCTACATTTCTCAGAAAAGTCACAGGCTCCTTTTAAAAAAAATCCTGGCATTCCTTTTTGGAGTCTTTTCTGACAGCGTCTTGGGTACTCCTGTAGGAAGGGAGATACTGAAGGCCCACTTAAGAGTCTGTATTGGGGTCGGCCCTGGAGGGGTGCTGGGATCTGCTGCCTTGCTGGAGGCAACTATGGAAAGATTTTTGAGGTCTGTCTGTCATACAGAACACCTCTCTCTGTCTGAAACGAACAATTCAAAAGTCCAGAAACAGAAATTCAAGAGACTAAGCATTAGATGCCCAACCTTAAACAAAAAAATGTAAACTACAACACTGTTGTAGCTCCACATGGAACTTTGTCGGTGGGGGTGTAGCTCAGTGGTAGAGCGCGTGCTTAGCATGCACGAGGCCCTGGGTTCGATCCCCAGCACCTCCATGCTTGTCTCTCCTGATATCTTACGGTTGATGGTGAGATGTTTTGTATTAGATTTTACTCGCGTTTTAGGTTTATCTAACTGTGTTTCTCCCATCCACACTGATGTAAACTGTTCGCTATTCATTCATTTCTTCAATAGCTCCTCGGTTTCTATATGACTGCTTCTCATCAAAGAAACCGCTGGGTGGCCGTGTGCTGAACCGCAACTGCCAACTGAAGATTTCATGAAGACATCGAAGCAGGAAGCATGCCACCCCAGAAGCTGCGTTCCCTTGTGCGCTCATTTCTCATTATTATTAAGACACCGGGAAAATAAAGGCAGGAAGAAGAGAGAAAGTCTTTTGTAAAATTCCTATAGACTTTACCACCTCCCACGCCCCCCTGCTTTGCGACAATGAGCAGACCAGATGTAGAAGAAAATCATCCTCCTCCTGTCCCCAACTTTGCTTTCCCCACCCATGCCACACAGAATCTTGATGCGTATAAAAAGTCAATCCAACCACTTGTCCCCGCACCCTGAACCCAACTTTTCTTCCACCTGTCCCCCTCCGTTTCTCCTTCACCTGTTCCCTCACCGCTAACGAACAGGACTTCCGGATTCAGTGTACCTACCAGTCTTTTCCCTGGTACCAGTATTTAGGATGCCTTCCCAAGAAGAGCGGCTAGTCTTCTCAACGCTGTGGCAGTAACTTTGAAATGAAAGGAAACATAAAAGACTCATGGGGCCATGTGAGGAAACCCGAAGTTTTAGAAATAGCAAGAAACATCTCTTCTTTGTACCTCTGTGACAACTGCGATTGCAGAATCTCTTTAGGAGCTTGGGGGCTAGGAGTAAGGAGGTTATTGCAAACATTTAAGTCACTTTGCAGTCCCCAGGATCTTAAATGTCTCCTTCATATTTCTGTGTGGGGCTCAGAAGCAACTCAGAAGCGCACGCCACAACTGGGGATGGGAAGGGGGATTTTCTTCTGCATTTGCTCTGCTCACTGTCGCAAGGCAGGAGGGCGTGGGAAGGGGTATAGTCTAAAGGAATTTTATAAAAGTCTTTCTCTCCTCTTCCGGCCTTTTTCTTCCCGGAGTCTCAATAGTCATGAGAAACGAGAGCACAGAGGAACGCGCCTTCGAAGTTGTCACACTTCCTGCTTACAACACCCCAGAGCTAAGGCTGTCTCCAGGTTTCTCCACCACAGTCCCTTTTGGCATGATCGAGTGCAGAGACTGGGACAGCATTAAGTAAAATTGGTGTTTGGTTTTCTCGGTTTAGAGAGTAGAGCTAGTCTTCAGTGAGTGCGTGAGAAGCCAACCAAGTCCCGATCGATCCTACGATCCTAGATCCTACTTGTATTGTTTGACCCTGGGAGGGAATGTCAAGGACTAATGCTTCAATTCCTTAGGGGTGCCAAAGCTTCCCCTTAATAGGTAAGGTTTAGGGGCATGGCAAGCCTTCCCTGGTCCTAGTGCAAATGCTGACGATTGATCCCAATGTGTGCAAAAATTAGCAGCGGCGGGTTCCTTCTCCAGGATGTTTATAGTCCACCAGAGTCCCCTTACCTACAGTCTAGTGAGACTAGTACTCTCCCCCCTGCGCTGTACATAATAAACTCATTGAGGTTCCTGGTTGTTGAGAGGTAGGTGCGCTCGATCCAAGTGAGCACAGCCCAGGGGATCCCAGTTTTTCTGTACTTGTGGCTGTGTGTCTTTCCTTTCTTGGTCAGGTTGAGCCCCAGCCACTCAGGAACTGACATCTCAGCTTGTCTGTGTCTAAATTCCCCAAGGCGTCTTTTCTGGTTCTGTTCTTTAGCACTGGTCGCTTAGCAGTTCTGATGGGCTGAAAGCCAGAAG
Organism: Mastomys coucha; assembly: GCF_008632895.1. NCBI lineage: Eukaryota > Metazoa > Chordata > Mammalia > Rodentia > Muridae > Mastomys > Mastomys coucha. Next base: position 25,444,742 of record NW_022196913.1, read on the forward strand.
CTGTGGTGCGGGACACTGGTGTGACTGTGTGGAATTCTGCAGTTCAACAAAGACTGGGGATTACCAGGAGCTCCACTGGACTTGTGCTGAGGCCTGGAGATCCTAGGATTCAGTTATTCTCTGTTTTTGGACAGACTGTCCAAAGTATTGCTTCTCTGGGGACCTACCATGGCCAGGGTTAGAGTTAGATTGCTTTTGGAATCTTAACTCTCATAAATATTAACCGCTTGAAAGATATCCCAGGGTGATTGCCCCACACCAAAATGGGAAGACTGCATAGTAGGAACCTCTTCCTGAGGTTCAAGACCAGCCTGGCTTAAAAAAATGCTGTCACAACTTGGCAGAATGCCAGACTGGTGAAGGCCAGCCAACAACAAGGTAGTAACTGCTCTGTCATGGATTGGCTCTTATGTTTCTGTGTATGACTGCCAGCCTCCACAGTCCCAAATCTCTTTCCTATGATGTTAATGGAAATTATTTTAATTTAACTAGATTTTTAAAACTAATCACAAATGTTTTTGATGCTGGGGGTTCATTGTAGGGTTTACATGTGTTAGACAAGCACTGGCTACTGGGCTATACCTTCAGGCCTCCATTTTTTTATTTTGAGACAGGATGTCACTTAGTTCCCCAGGCTGGTCTTGAAATCACTTTGTAGCCAGAGCACATCTTGAGTTTGCAGTCCTCTTGTCAGAGCCTCCAGAGTGGCTGGCTAGGTTTATAGTCTTGTATCAACAAGCCTGGCTAGTTAACATTCCACTAATAGCTTAATATGTTGAACCTAAGGTTATTCCTAGTGAAGGTAGGAAAAATTAAAGACATGTAATTCTGATTTTTCTTACTCCACATTCACAAAAATGGTGTGGAGTGGGAGGCTTAGAGAACTTACTTTGGACATCAAATTTGGACCTTTAAGATTATGGAACTAGCTGGGCAGTGGTGGTTCACACCTTTAATCCCAGCACTTGGGAGGCAGAGGCAGGCAGATTTCTGAGTTCAAGGCCAGCCTGGTCTACAGAGTGAGTTCCAGGACAGCCAGGGCTACACAGAGAAACCAAAAACCAAAAACCAAAAAACCTGCAGGTGATCAATTTTGATAATATCCCTGCTCTGAAAAAATCCCCCTCCTTTTGGAATTTGAAAAAATGGTAATATTCCTTCAAAGATATCATCCTCTCATTCTCTCATCCTGAATATGCAGGGATGTTGGCTGGGATTCCACCACCTTGTTTGTTTGAGACAGTTACATGTAGCTCAAGTTTACCTCCAACTAAACTGTGTAGCAGAGGGTGACCTTGAATTCCCCAATCATTCTATTCCCACCTCTAACATGTTAGGATTATAGGTATGTGCACCCCATCCTTTCTTTGATTTCTACTGTCAAAGTGAGCGAAGGACTAAGGGGGAGGAGGTAGGACAACTCTTCACTTCTTAGCCTATAGCCCCACAGTATTAAGATGGGCTGTGCTGTACACCCTTTTATTACGCTGGGAATTGAAGCCCAGGACCTCATCCTGACTGATATACCACACCCCAGAGCTGCACTTTCAGCATCTTTTCTTTCTTTTTCTTTCTTTCTTCCTTCCTTCCTTCCTTCCTTTCTTTCTCCCCCCCCTCTTCCTTCCTTTCTTCCTTCCTTTCTTTTCTATACTCCAGGAAACTGGGAACTGATGGCTGGAAGGGTACCACTCCATAGGTCCTGATGCACCCAGGCTTACAGCCACCAGGAACTAGAATTAAATTCAAAGACTGTCTGTCAAGTCATACATATTAGTATGGAAAAATATGGTTAAAGACAATTTAAAGATGGGAACCTTGGACGCTTTATTGAGTTATGTGGAGAAAGAAAAGCAACATCGAGTGTAAGATCACTTGACTTCCAGAATGCTTGGCCTGCAAGCTACCTCTAAGCCACACAATCGGCTTGCTGCTATTTCTGGTTATTCTCAGGCTAAACAGGAAGGATTTGGATTTCTGATTTCCAAAACATTCCAGACTCAACCTTTTTTTCCATCTGCAAGCATGCCATTCGTTCTGAATGCTATTTTAGAAGAGCTACTCCTCCCATTCCACCAGTTCTCGCTCTTGTGATTCTTTGAGATACTCCCCCCCCCCCCAAGTTACCAGAATGGGCTCTGTTCCAATTGTTTTTCTTTCAGTTCACTTTAATTATGTTTACAAGACTATCAGCAAGACAAAAGATAAGAGAGAAACAACACAGAGTTTATCTACAGTTGTGTAGCAAACTACTGAAAATCAAGCGATTAAAACCAAAACACACTTGTTTCATTTGCTCGCACCAATCTGAGTTTAAATTTCAGCATTTTAGCTCATTTAAATTGATCATTTTCTGTGTAGCTGGATTAGGCTTCATTGTGTGGTTGAAGCCCAGTGCTGCCCTGTGGTGTTTACTCTGCCTTGGGTTTTCTGCAGTTGATGGTCACCTATCATTGAGGACGCTACTCACTCAAGAGCCAAATTGCAGTTGGAGAACAAATTGATGGTGTTAAAAAAAATAAAATAAACACTGGAAACTTCTTTTACTCAGAAATAAGAGACTATAGAGGAAATGCTGGGAATCTGCAAAGGCTGTCTCTCCCACTTGAGTTACTACTGAGAGGACCTGAGGCAGTCTTGGGCCTGGAGCTAAATTCAGTGAATGGGTGGAGGTTGGGGGGTGGGGGACAGGGGGTAGGGGTTGGGGATGGGAGGAGAAACAGAAAACTCAATTTTTGTTTGAGTTAGTAAGAACTGGTATTTCCACTTTGCTCTGGGCACGCTGGACTGGTACATATGCTATTGGCCCCAATTGTATTAAATCAACATTCATAATATTTCTCTACAAGTTTCTTGACATTTCACTAAAGTCCACGTGCAAGGTCTACAGACCCTTTCTGAATTTGAGGCACTCATTTTTAGTTATTTATAGAAAATCATGACTAGAATAATTAAGATAGTGATGAGCAAGAAAATCCTAGTGGAAGATTTAGTTTTGAAAAAAAATTAACAATCATCCCCCTCGCCCAGTAGAAACCAAAAAACTGGACGCACATCTATCTATCTATCTATCTATCTATCTATCTATCTATCTATCTATGCACATCTATCTATCTATCTATCTATCTATCTATCTATCTATCTATCTATCTATCTATCTTTTACTTCTTTCTGGCAGGGCTGGGTTGAGCCCATGCTGCTTTAAAATCAGTTTATCTTTACAAAGATTTCGGTTGATAATGGTTGCAGATACATTAGGGTACACTGTGGGACTGGTAACAAAAACTACTCCAGTCAAAATTTCAACCTTTATAGGGTTGAGATTGAAGGCCCTGCTGGGATTTGAACCCAGGATCTCCTGTTTACTAGACAGGCGCTTTAACCAGCTAAGCCACAGAGCCCTCATGAAGAGAGGTGGTTTCCTCTTAGGAGAGAGCACAGGTAGGCAGAGTTTCAGACAAACAAATCTGAAAATAAAAGTGTTCCTGAAAATTACTGTTCCTTGTGTACAGATGATGGGGCAACGGTGACAGCTCAGGTTCCTTGGAGATGCTGTATGACATTTTCCTCTCTGGTTGCTGGGGGCCCTTTGAACAGTAGTGGCTGGGTGTTGCTTCACTCTTTTTCAGAGTCACATGTCTGTGTACCACACTCTGCTCCTTTTCCTTACCAATGCATGGACAGTCAAAAACGTAGACATGGGCTCTGATTGTCAAGCTCACTACCAAATTAAAAATGAATTAGTTGCTGAGCCCAGAGCTGAATTGTCAGTATTTCAAAAATAAAAGAGCAAAAGAAGGAAGAAGAGAAGAGAGGGTGGAAGAGGAAAAGAAAGAATTATGGAGTTATAAAATCATTACAAAACCAAACCATAGTTTTCCCAGGTGAAGACTTGAGCATCAACACACTGCATTATACCAACGGTACGGGAGGTTGTTATACTAATCATTCGGAATTCCCATATTACAGAGGAATAATCTCACATTAGAAAAAGTCCGATTCACCAAGATTCAGGATTAAGCCTAGAACCTTCTTCAGGTCGTCCCCACAGTGCTCTCCCAGCCGAGCAGTCGCAGTCACGTAGAGAAGACTTTTATTTCTTGTCAGTTTTCTTTGCCCTTCTCAACCCTTTTGTCACTCTAGGATGCTTGAGATAGATAGATCATCCTTTCCCCCTTCCCTTCCTCCTCCACCTGCTCCTTTTCTTCCCTTTTCCTCTTCTACCCCTCTTCCTCCCCTCCCCCCTTCTCAACCACCCACAGGAAGGACAGATGGAAGGAGGAAGATCTTCTTAAGATCGAAGACACATGCACTGATAAATTCTATTAAGCCATTTTGAAATTTATGTGTGAATATATGTTTAAAATGTATGCATTTCAAGTAGTCATATTGCACACGGAAAGTACATAGAATTTGCCAAGTTAAATAAAACATTATACCTCATGAAAAAAAAGTCCAAGTTTATATAAATAAGCAAAGTAACTTCTCAAATCTCAAAGAGATTAACAGACACGCTCATGGTCTTCAGCCTAAAAGATGGGTTTGAGGATGGAAGAAATGGGGGCTGAACCCAGGGCCTTGGCATGCTCAGCATGACTCTTCTGAGGTACACTAGAAACATCAAAACTAGCTTCATAAATACCTCACTGAGGTCTTTCTATCGCTGAGTTTTCAGAACCTGAAATGGGCTGGCTACGTAGACCCTTCTGCACAACTCTACTCTTTCTGAACCTGCTGGACTGTGTTCTACCTCGAAGCCAAACCAGAAAAAGATTAACAAGCCTAAGGCACTATTCTAGGCACTACAAAGTCAGCTCCCAAGATGATGCCTGAAGGGCACCCATTGGCCCACCTGACGGCATCCCAAGATACAGCAACTCAATACAGCTCTGTGTAGATTTACTCCTTGGAACCATATTTATGTCTTATGCATTAAAATTTAAAAGTAGGTTTAGCATAGAGAAAGGGAAAGCATTTTATATGTGAATATCAGCAGGAAAAAAGCCTTCAAAAATATAACACTTATCAAAATACATTGTTCACATATATGAAATTCAAAACATCATTGATTATATTTTTTTAAAAAAAATATGACACAATAGAAACAAGAGGTGAATTCTGGTGAAAGTTTTGTGCAGCACTTTGACACAGCCCCTTTAGATACAATGGGACGGTACTTGAATCGTGAGTTCTGTTTAGTACATAATTTTAATTTTGTGTGTGTGTGTGTGTGTGTGTGTGTGTGTGTGTGTGTGTGTAGGAATGAAGCCAATGTTGCAAACCAGTAAGTAGTCTCACTTTGAGAGAAGGGCTACACAAAATTTCAACAAAGACAAAGGACATCTCTGCCCCAGCTTTGCCTACTAAAACAGTTCATGAACAGTCACACTCAGGCATTGGGAAGAGCCAGTTGTGTATATTGATTACATAGTATGGAGACCTCTAAAAGGGAACCAGTGTTCTGGGAAAATTTGTTGTTGTAAGGGGAACTGGGATAGGAAAGATACAGTATAAGCCAGAGCATCATTCCATGCCAGAGTGTAAGGAAGTACATAGAAACTCATGGGATGCTCAAGGGCCATAAGGCTTTCTGTAGGCTTTAGAAACATCAAGAGTGAAACCAGTTACTGAACGATAAAGAACAATGATCTATAGAAGACAAGAACATCCAAGTCTGCATTGGTATGAAAAAGAAAGGCAAGGAAAAAGGAAGGGAAGGGCAGGTTTTTCTTAATATAGTATGCCAATACACGGGTGCAAAGAATTTTGACCAGCATGTAACAATGGATTCAGACAAAGTTAATTTTTGTAGTGAGGGACATTGGGCCAAGGGAGGGTCTCATGAATGCTGGATAAGCAGTTCTACCACTGAGCTATATCCTCAGCGTTAGGCAAAATTTATCAATCGATTATAAAGCTATAGACAAAACTCTGAATTTAAAAAGACATATGTGGTTTCAAAGAATTTGCCCATAGGTTTGTGATGATGAAAGTTGAAGCTTGGCTGTGAAGGAATGGAGGAGTCTGTGTAACTCCGAACCTGTGCGGTATAGACTTCCAGGCCCCTACACAGCACACACACACTTCAGAGTGCAGAACGTCAGACACAGTGGAGTTTAACACAACGGACTGACTCAAGGCAGCTCCTAGTCAGGGACGTGGAGTTTAACACAACGGAGTGATTCAACGCAGCTCCTAGTTCGTTTTACGTTGTGACAGGGTCTCATTCTGTGGTTCAGATTGGCCTGGAACTCAATATGTGGGCCAGACTTCTTCAAACTCAGCAGTTCTGTTGCTCCAGCCTCCGGAGGTACCTTCGCCACTATGCTTTGGATATTTAGAATATCCGATTTATCAAGCATGACAGAACAGTATTTTTTTTCCTCAGCCTGGGGCTTGTCATATTGTCTAAAGATTTTTACAGGTTACTTTTTAATTTTAATGAAGTTCGATCTATTAATTAATGACCGCTTTTTTTAAGATCGTGTCTTTGATGATCGTTTCTACTTCTGAAGAGTCTGTTCTCTGCTGCAGACTTTCTGAACCGAGAAACAGAGCCTTTGTTTTTGTCTGCGGCTGCGACCGCTGAGCTGAGGTGGCGTTTAGTGACCCAGAGGCGGCCGCACCTGTCGGAGATTCTGGCTGTCCAGGGTCCAGGGTGAAGGTGCTGCAGCCAGGCAGGCCCTTGGAGGAAGTGCAGAAGGAACCTGCTAGGACCCCTCCCCGGGGGAGGTGAAGTCCGAGGCTCCCTGCTTTACAATCAGGTGGGCTCAGAAAGCCCTTACCAATGTGAACAAAGACCAGGGTAGGTGTTGACGTTTTTCATCTTACAACGTTTTCATTGGCATTAAATTTAATCAGATGCTAAAATTTGGGTCTTTGAGTGGAAGACAATGCTCCAGACTAGGAGGGTGGGAAAACCCCTCGTTTCCCTCAATCCGCCTGTGCCTGGTATACGACTTGGTCAACAGAAGAATCGGTAGTGTGGAAGCTTCTGAGATTGTGTTTCCTTCCGGCGAGCCTGAGCTTTGTTGGGGGTCCAGAGAGCAGCTGCTCCGGTGCAGCTGAAATCTGTCCTAGATAGTGCCTTCCTCCCGCCCAAAAACAGAACCGTTAGGAAGAACACGCTGGATTTTTTAAAAGATAGGAATTGTGTGTGGCCTCTGCAACACAGAGGGGGATGTAGCTCAGTGGTAGAGCGCATGCTTCGCATGTATGAGGCCCCGGGTTCGATCCCCGGCATCTCCAAGATATTTTTCTCAAAAAGATATTTTTGGTCTTTTAACATTCCTTTCTTATGATAATTTCTTCAAGCATTTTGTGTCCTTATGTTTATTTCGTTTCTATCTGGCTATTTAAACACTGCAGCCTTCCTAGAGACAGATCTAAGGTGGTTGTTGGACAAATCATCCTGTAGAGCATCCAGGAGGAGGGATGCACAGGCCCACCAAGGGATACACTTAGTAAAAATAAAATGACTCCTACTTGTTTTTTGGGAAAAAGTGGGGCTACGGGAGGTACTAATAGCATCTATTGCTAATATTCATTGAGAATTGTACATAGGACTTCAAGGGCCTCCAGAATAGAGAATCTCTCATACACTGGAGGTACTTAACAGTTACCATTTGATTTCTCTCTCTGCCTTTGGTTTTATTAACTGCATTTGTACAGGACAGCTGATCATTCTCAGTGTCAGAGGTCTAGGGAAAAGAAGCTGCTGGGCCCAGCTTCCCAGAGGCTAAAGCAAAAGTATCAAAAGCTATTAAACAGTGTCTGCCTGAGCAACTTAGAATAAAACTTTAAAAGCCAAGTGGCTGTGGATTTAGTCCTATCTGGTGGGAGGCTGTAGATTCAAGCCCCAGTAATGCCACTGTAACAGCAAAACACAGCTGTAGAACACCTTGACGGGAACCCCTAAAAGCCCTTCCCAGATCTGAGCCTCTTCCCCATCACATATGGAGCCTGGTCTTCCTGCAGGTTCCCCAACGATTGGAGAGGGCACTTACCCTGACTCTGTTGCCGGCATGTGGACCCCCTCCCTAACTGGGCTGTCTTGGTTGGCCTCAGTTGGAGAGTTTGTACCTAGTCCTGCAGGTGTGAAGGTGTCTTGGTACCCAGGGCCAATCTCACCTTACTCAGAGATAAAGGGGAGGGAGGGATGGGAGAGGGTATATGTGAGAGGGGGACTGGGAGGAGAGGAGGAGCTGAGGTCGAGATGCAACTGAATAAATACTTAATGAATGGAGGAAAACAAAGACTGGCAGTCCCGAGAAACCAGTTAAGCCTGGATTCTGGACAGTGAGTCACTCATTTTCAGGCTCCTGAGGTCTGCGCTGCAATTGTCAGGGAATCAGACTGAAACTCAAGCAGGGAGATGGAGCTCTGAAGCTGAGGCGCATCGAACTGCAGAGGCACCCAGCTTTCTGCACTAAGTGACTACCAGGTTCTTCCCCTCTCAGGTTCAGATAGCTACATAAGCCAGCCCCCAAATCCTCCTTGTAACAAGTAAGAAAAATAATACAATAAAATAAGAGCCAGTGAGACTCAGCCTGTAAAGGGGCCTACCACCAATCCCAACGATCTGAGTTCGATCCCCAGGACCCACATTGTGGAAAGCAAGAACTAACTTTTGCAAATTGTCTCCCCCCCCAACCCAACACAGACAAAATGAATGAATGAATGAATAAATAAATAAGTAAAAAAAATATATTAAAAAAATAAGGCAGAGTTCTAGAGAATGACCTCTATCCTCCACATACTTATGATTAGGTAGGTATAACTGTGTACACATGGGCACATATGTATACACCACACACACACACACACACACACACACACACACACACACAAAACCCACCTCACTCTACTTCACCTAAACAGCCTTTCTCTTTCCTTTGCTCTTTCAGTTCAGTGAAGACTTTCAAAGAACTAAAACTACCTTCAGAATCCGATGACACAAACTTACTGATCAGGCCCAATCCTCGGTCACAGCTTTCAGGAAATGCTCCTCAGAAGAAGGTAGGACTATCCTCTAAAACACCTCCATCCAAAGTTCCACCTCTTGATAGAATTGATTATTTGTATTATTATTCTCAGTGCATTTAATATCTTGCTTTTTTCAGTTCATATAGGGACTCTGGGGAGCGTTGTGAACTGTCAGGTGAGTGTGGCCAGGCAGCCTGTGGACCACTTGGAACTACTTAGAAATTTGGGTTACCAGGTATTCCCCAAATCTATGTAGAGTGTACAATCCCTTCAGAAGACCTTCTGAGGTCTTGCTTTTAAGATTTTTAAGATTAGGAGGGAGAGTTGCAGCTGTAGTTAATGATACTGTATTTTACACTGAAATCATTGGATGCAGAAATCAAGTTAAATGTTCTTTACACACACAGTGGCACACACAGGTGAAACCAGAAGGATGCTTTCGGAGTTGATGAGTGTGTTAGTTTCTTTGACCATGACGATGGCTCCAGTGGTGCACATACACACGTCCAGACTCATCAATTTGTATACATTGTACAGTTTCAGCTAAAAACTGGATTTGTTTTGTTTTGTCTTTAGAGCTACTGAGCCTGGAGCGACGGCTGGGTGGTCAAGAGCATCGGCTGTTCTTCCAGAGGATGATAGTATATGACAGTTCACAACCCTCGGTAACTCCAATTCCAGGAAATGGAGACCTGTTCCATCTTCTGCTGTATGTGTCATACATTCGCCCCTGTCTGTCTATTTGTCTGTCTGCCTGAGTCTACATGTGTGTGTGCATGTGCGCTTTATCATGGTTGGTTCTTAGAGAACACAACTTCCCACCCTATGCTCAGTGTCCCTTTCTCATGTTTTCTAGGCCAGGGGAGAACTTGTAGCAATTCTGTTGCCTTAGTCTCCCAAGCACTGCATTACAGGTGTTGTGCTGTGCCAGACCAGAGCAGAACTCTAAAACACAAGGACAGAGACACACTTCTTTAGGGAAGGGAAGGGAAAGGAGGAGGGAGAGGGGAGAGGGAAAGGGAGAGGGAGAGGGAGAGCCAGCTTTGTATGTGTTTTCACACAGATCATATTCCTTGAAATTCCAACAACCCTGCTAGAATGAACCGTGTGGATCTTCCCTTGGGTTTTTCTTTTTTTATCTCCAAATATCTGAAGTCCTTTGGGAAGACATCCCATAAGGTCTTGTGTAACAGGGGCTTATTCTGTAACACAGGCTTTGCCTTAAGCTTATGGCAATCATCCTGTTTTTGCCACCAATGCTAAGATTACACGTGAGAGACACCACAGGCAGCCTAGGATATGTGGTAACTGCCCCAGGTCATGATCTTTCTACAAAAGGAAACCGAAGAGTGGTTAGTTTAGACCAATTACTTTTTGTCAAAAAAAAGGTCTACTCTAACACTGAAATTAAGCCCTCTTGATAAGGAAAAATAGGAGAAGAGCAGGCGTCTTGTCAAGCAACGTTTTCTGGCCTCGGCGTTGTCTCTTTTTCTCTTCTACCATCCTCTTCCTTCTGAATCCTTAGTTCTGCCTTAGTTTCTCTGGTGTTCCTGTTCTCCTGGTCTACTGAAAGGTCTCTGTGTATATGCGGAATTTCCTGAACTCCCCAGGCAGGAATAAGATCCGACTTCCTAAGTGGGAACTTTCCAAATTTGGAAGGGCCACTATGTGCACAGTAGGTAAACCCCAGAGAAAAGGAGCCGAGTCGGCGAGGAAGCGCACTCCTGACTGCATCCCTATCTCCTCTTAAGAGTCACTGAAGAGTGTGAGAATTCGCATTCTCTGGTTTTCATTGGCTTCCTTTGGATAAAGCCTGGAGGAGGGGGAGTCTAACATCTTGATTCTTAAAAACGTTCTCCGTGTCTGAGACAGGGGAGCTGGGTTTTATTGTAGAACCCTCTCCTCCAAGGCTCCTATTTTTCATTGTCTTTCGTAGTTCGGGAACAGAATGCGGAGACGGTATGGCAACGGCAGATGAGTGCCTGTGCTGCCTTCCTCTCTGTAATTATAGGTAAGACTTGGCAAAGGGTTCCGCATCTTTTCTGGAAGGATCTCTCCTTAGTCCTGAAGGAAGAAAAGAGGATCCCGGACACTTTTTAAAATAGGTCTCCGACCCTAGACTGTTTACACCCCTCATTGGGAGGTCTGTGAAAGTGTAGGTTGATCAGAATACCCTTGTAACAAGACCGCTCTTTATTTTTTTAATTAAAAAAAAGAAATTTGACGAATAAGATGAAAGTAACAAATCTAGAAAGGATTTTGAATTTTATAAAGATGAGTAGGAAACAGGAGCTCCTGGGTAGTGGGGATGTAGCTCAGTGGTAGAGCGCATGCTTAGCATGCATGAGGTCCTGGGTTCGATCCCCAGCATCTCCAGGTTTTTTGATGGGTGGGGAAGGCGCGCGCGCTCATTTTTAGAATTCCAGTTCTCTCTTTAGTCTGCTCCGGGCTATGCACAAAGCGACTGGTTCCTACTAATTTGCTATTGCTGTTCACAAGCGCAGGTTTAGTTGACCGGCTGGATTAAGAACCGTATTTGCATCAAGCTTGGGGACGCTCTCATGGTTCCAGTGTACTGGGTTCAGGGAAGATGCATAACCGCACCTCTGAATGCGGAGGGCTGGTGTTCTTCTTTCTTTCCCCGCTCCTTACACTGAAAACCCATACTTTATAAAAGCTAGTGATTGATTTTGCAGCACTACTGTAAGGGGTTTTGTTTAGTGGGGCCCTTTGTCTAGGAGATAGTCCTCCTTTGAACTTTTGCCTCGACTTCCAACTTGCGACACTGATATTAATTAACAAGTCAAAGGAGTTTTAAAAAGTTTCCTTTATTCCGTCTGCTACCCCACCTCACCCCGTCCCCAGGCAAGCCCAGAGCAACCATCTTTGGCATGGAGGCAGAGCAACCATCATTGGAAGGAAGGAAGACGTTAAGGTGTGAGTCTTAGGCTGGGCTTGCTAGTCCTTCTGACTAAATCACTCTGTGCTGCCACCTACTGACTAATATTATAGGTCTGAGAAATTCGACCGCAAGGTACTAAGGTACTAAGATCCAAGAAGACTTTAAATAGTTAATTCAAAAATAGCCACAGAGTTTATCAGCTTTTCAGGCCACAAGCCTGAAAAGAGTCCAGAGACCTTTTCTTCGTTAGTGCCTGTTATTTCCGTTGAGCTACATCACTCTTCTACAGTCTAACCAGAACTTGCCAGATACAAGACTTCTACTCATCAGTTTTAGGGGTTTTGTTTTGTTTTGTTTTGCTATTGGTATTGTTTGTTTTATTGGTGGAGAGGCAGGAGGTCAAATCTAGTGCATGCTAGGCAATCACTCCATCTCTGACCTCTTAGTTATATTCCCAGGCCTCTTTTTACTTTTTGTTTTGAAGCAAGTTCTAATTAGCTCAGGCTAGCCTCCGACTTTGGGTCGCCTCTGAGTGTCTGGCATGACAGCTCTGGCCACCATTCCTGGTTTGGTGACGAGCTCAGGCTGTGGTTACTCCTCATCTTTCACCCTGCGCACCTTTCACCCTGCGCTCCACCTTCCTTTGATGTTACTTCACGGCCCTCAGTAGAGTACAACTGTGATGGCCAATCATGGTTGTCAGCTTGACTGCATATGTCTCAACTAAAACACAAACACAAACTGTTGGGTACTTCTTAATCAGATTATCTGAAGCATGAAGACCCAGGCCAAATCTGGGTGGCCCCTTCTGGTGGCACCCCAGATAAAAGGTCTTTGAAGTTGGAAACTCTGCTTTTGGCTTGCTTGCCTTCATACTTGCTGAAAAGTTCATCTATCCTGTTGCTGAGCTATTCCTTTGCTGGTATCAGAACCGACTTCTTTGGGATTCCAGTGTAGACTGAAGCCCAGCTGTTCCCCAGTATCCTCCAGGACTCCAGCACCAGGTTGGGCGGGCCAAGGCATCCAGCTTCATCTCATGAACTGAACAACTACCAGATCTTGGACCTTTCCAACTTGAGAGAGCCATTGTTCACACACACACACACACACACACACACACACACGCACACACACACACGCACACACACACACACTTTATCACTTCTATTCTTTTAAAGAACCCTTAATATAATGATCAATGTGATCAATGTTTTCTTTGTCTTCTCAATGTTTGAAAACATAGTAGAATGACCCTTTGAAATTTCCACCTGGATGGATGTGCTTCACATCTGAACCCAGGATTCCAAACTGAACTCCAGACTGAGAATTCCAGAGCCGGCTTTCCAACCTTCCTCTCCCTGCTTTCAGCTATCCCACAGATGAACCTGTGCTCCGGGAGCAAATAGAGCTGGACCTCAAATTCTACTTAAGAGGCTCCCAGAGCCAGCCAGTTCCCCCATCCCCCACTCCCCGAAGCTTGCCTACCAGCCACCACACACACTGAGCTGACCCGGGACTTCTGGTTCCCCTCAGAACTACAGGGAATTCTAGGGGAATTCCCCTCCACCCACTGCTGGGCCTGGACCTAGAGCTCTTGCAGCCAGACCTTCCTAAAGAAGAGTCCACAGAGTGATTTCCAG
>NW_022196913.1:25458275-25502910 GCF_008632895.1 Mastomys coucha
AAAAAAATAAGAAGAGTCCAAGAGCAAGTCCTCGTCCCACACCTGGTCATACATCACTCTCTCCACTCACTAGTCGTGGCTGTCAATTTGACTACATTTGTAACTAATGAAAACCCAAGCAGCTGGACACTCTGTCCCTCCTGTTCCTCCAGAGAACCCTGAGGAATAGCACTGTACTAGGCCTAGGCATGGTGACACATGTCATTAATCCCAGCACTTGGGACAGAGGCAGGCAAATCTCTGTGAGTTTAAGGTCAGCTTGGTTTACCATCAGAGCTATACACTGAGGCCATACCTTAAAAAGAAACAAACAAAATTAAAACTTCATTCACTGCCGTTGTTCCAACATATAGGCATTTCTTTGGACAACTACTCTCATATCTAGAGCTTGCCTTATATTGCTATCACATCTTTTAATAAATCCTCCTTCTTCATGAAGGAGTCAAGATCCCAGTTTCACCTTAGTGGGGGTACTAAAGGGGACTCCTATATGGGCAATATCAGGAAGTTTGTCTGCAAGTTTCTTCCTTTCTCAGCCTGGCTGAGATACCATTGGCCACTAAAATAGTTATGGACATACAAGCAATCCCTAGAAATATTTTAAAATCCAGCTCACAGCCATAGGTTTTTTTTTTTTTTTTCTTGTTGGTTTGTTTCTCATTACAGATGGCTACCATTGCTGGGACTTGAACTCATGACCTCCAGAAGAGTTAGTGCTCTCAACCACTCAGCCATCTTACTGGCTCTTCTTCTTCCCCTTCTTCCTCTTCCTCTTCCCCTTCTTCTTCTTCCTCTTCCCCCTTTCTTCCCCTTCCTCCTCCTCCTCTTCTTCCTCCTCCTCCTCCTCCTCTTCCTCTTCCTCTTCCTCTTCCTCTTCCTCTTCTTCTTCTTCTTCTTCTTCTTCTTCTTCTTCTTCTTCTTCTTCTCCTCCTCCTCCTCCTCCTTCTCTTCCTCCTCCTCCTCCTTCTTCTCCTCCTCCTCCTCCTTCTTCTTCTCCTCCTCCTCCTCCTCCTTCTCCTCCTTCTCTTCCTTCTCCTTCTCCTCCTCTTCCTTCTCCTCCTCCTCCTCCTCTTCCTCTTCCTCCTTCTCCTTCTCCTCCTCATCCTCCTTCTATAGTAAAAAGTTATATTGATGAGTATCAGAGGCAGCAGGAATGGGGAGAAGTCTGAAATCCTTTGCTGCCCTGGGATAGCCTGAGTTCTTTCAGCAACCTCCACTCAGGTGAAGCCTGGATACCATGGACTCTAACCCTCTGAGACTGTAAGTTCCAAATAAACTTTCTTCTCTAAGTTGCCTTGGTCGTAGATGTCTTGGCATAGCAACAGAGAGTAGCTAAGAGAGGCTCCCAGCTAGCCTGCTTCAGAAGTGCATGTGACGCGATCGGGTCTGCAGCTGCTCCAGATCTCCTTCACCCTGGACACTTGTTCTTCTGCAATAGAATTAGGTACAGAAGACCAATTATTAGGTGCGGATTTGCTGTTTATTTGGGGATCTACTTAAAGCACTGCTTGCACTGCGTATTTGCCGAGCATGACTTCACTTGCTACCTGGAACGGAATGATCTGGAGAAATATCCAGAGCAATGGGCTGATTGCCACACACACGCTTGTAGAATCTTGCTTGCTTGCCCCCTCACCTTGTGGTTTTAGAGTCTAAAGTGAGAAAGCCAAGTGGACCCGGATGGAGGCTTTTCAGGATTGTCCTGACTTTGGCCCCCCAGTGACATCTCCCCTCTTCCACTCTCTTTGGTGTCAGAGTGCTTATTCCTGAAGGACTCCCACGACATTTCCTCAGCAAGAAGCCAAGCGTCCCGGTGTCAGTCCAGCTCCTGCTTGCTCCTGTGTTGTCTCTAGGGTGGTACTGCCATCTTCATGTGATTTTTTTTTTCCCATGAATCTTGTCAAGTAGTGTGATGGTTGGTCCTCAGTTGGTGATGCTGTTTGGGAGGTTTAAGAGGTGTGGCCTCGGTGGAAGAAGTAGGTCACTGAAGTTGGGCTTCGAGGTTTCAAAGGCCACACAGCATTCCCAGTTCAAGACATAAGCCTTTAGCTCCTGCTGGGGTGGCGATGCCTGCCTGATGCCAGCTACGCTACCATGGAGGCTAGGGGCTCTTACTCTCTTGGACTTTCCCTCTGCTTTGTGACTGCAGATGCAGAGTGGCCTCAGCTTCTGCCCTCATGATTTCCCATCCTGATCGACTCTGAACCCTCCAACTGGGAGTCACAGCAAACTTTTCTTCCCGCAGTTGCTTTTGTTAGGTATTTTGAGAAAAGTATTTTTCTTATCCCTGACAAAATACCTGGCTCAAACAAGGCAGGAAAGATTTACTTTGGCTCCTGTTTCAAAGAGTGTAGTCCATTCTGGCAGAGTGCTTGGGGTGGCTGGGTCTGTGCTGAAGGGAATGTAAACCTGCTCACGTTTGAGCAGATGAGGAGGAGGAGAAAGGGGATAGTCTACCTTTAGCTATTCTCTCCTTTCTCTTAGCATATAATGAGGAGCCTAAGCCTAGGGGATGGGCCACCCACACTTGAGGTGGGTCTTCTTTCCTTAGATAAGCCTCTCTGAAAATTTCCCCTCTCTAAAGCACAGGGGTCCTTAATCCAATCAAGCTGACAGCTAAAATGAACTATCTTAGATGCTGTTTGAGCAGCTAAAGTATTCACACACACACACACACACACACACACACACACACACACAAATACAATTGGATCTCACTCCGTTCGTAAAAACAAACTAAAAACGAGTCATAGACCTACATTCAAGAATTAGAGATTATTGATAGTCCAGAGATGCTTGGAAGTTACACATAAAGTCGTATATTAATAGTACACATTTTGTACAAATACTCGAGTGCCCGCTGATTTTGGCACCGTCGGGGTCTTGGAACCAACCCCTCTGTAAAACACTAAGTATTGCTTTCAGCTTCTCCAGGATTTAGCTTCTCCAAGAGAGGGTCCGTGGGGAGCATTGCAGAGCAACCACAAAAATGAGGAAAACAGAGCAGGTAAGGAGCAGTTCCAGGAGTCCTGACGCCTTCCCAAGGCTGTAGGTAACCTAATCCTAACTCTAATTCTAACCCAACCCTAACCCAGGTCTTCCTATTCATCTCAGCGTCTTCCTAAGAGCCTTAGGACGGCGACGGAAGCTGGGGTTAGCATTTTAGAAGCCTGGAGCAAGCGCCACAGAAAGGCCTCCTACTTTGCAGCCTTTTGTAATTGAGTCAACTCTGTTTGAAAACAAAGCGTTGGGTTCTGTTTTTCCATACTCGAAAGTACGATTTTCTATCGTGTCAGTAATGCCATTGGTTTTGCTAAAACTTCTGACTGATATCTTTTGAGACTAGCGCTTAATGAGCATCCAGGCACTGGCGATTCTCAATTACCACAACTGGAAACAGGTCCTGCGTATCTCGAAGCAATAATCTCACGGAATCCCTGCGGGTCCTGGTGTCTTCGCTTTCAGGGACTCGCTCAGTGCATTTTCCAAATAGTTGAGTGTGCTCAAGTGTTGTTGGCCTGAAGGGGTCTTTTTTATTTTGGTCACAGTGTCTATTCATCCGAACAATACATGCACAATAGTTTAGCGTAGTATTTCACCTAGTCAACTCCAATTTGAGCCAAAACTGGAATGGGTCTTCCAGGTGGCTCCGTGGCTTAGTTGGCTAAAGCGCCTGTCTCGTAAACAGGAGATCCTGGGTTCGAATCCCAGTGGGGCCTGACCAATGCTTTTTGAAACTTAGCCTAGAAATCACTTTTAGGTCACTGTCTTTGACCACTACTTCCACTTCCTCCAAGACAACTACTTCAAGCTCTCTAATGATCTAGCACACGGCTAAGAGAATTTTTAACAGAAAATTGAAAGTGTTTCAATTTAATCCATATAAAATATTCTGCTGACTTCTCAAACTCTAAACAGTTTTAACTTAAACCACAGTAGATGAAAAATACTCGGAGCTTACTGGACGCTTTCCAAGGTGCATTTTGTGTCTTCCCCCTACATGTTTAACCTACAGGTGTACTCACTAAAGTAAGCGCGACTGTGCACATTCGCAGGTGAAACCGAGGAGAACGAAGAAGCTTACATCAAACAGCTATAAATAATGAGGCAAGAATTTAAGCCTAATATTTCTTCTGATCATACCACATCATCCTACTCAGAAAAGCAGCCTCCAGTCTATCTTGGAACGATTACGTTTAAGACTATATGACACGCAAGCTGTCAGACAGCTCTTTCTTGTCTGTAAGCATGCTCACATGCTCAAAAACATGGATCCAGTTTTGCTTGTCGTTTGAAGTGTTCACTGACTTCTTTTACATTTTCACATGTCCATGGGCCAAAGAGAAATTATCCTTGACAATCACAAATCAAGAGCCAGCCACTAGGGCTGGGAAGACAGGGTCTGGACTTGGTTTGAAGTTCTCGGTGGCTTCTGTCCTGGTAAACAAAGTAAAAAAAAAATATATGTTTTTTTCAAAATCACAAGTGAATATTGCAAAGATGTTAGCTGATTTAGGGAAACATGTAACTTGTTTTGTTTGGCAGTGTTCAGCATGAAACGGGGAGTCTTACAAGTGTGTGGTGAGCACTGGACATTGAATAGCATCCTTTATCCTCAACTGATACACACTGGGTTATGAGAGGCACAGGCCTAGGCAAGGAAACCAAGGCTCTAGACCGGCATGCCAAATCCAAAAAGTTCTATTTCTGGATGAGAGGTGACTCGAAGGACCTCTCTGCAGTGCACAAGCTCTTTTACAGCTCAGAAGAGACACATCGATCTTTCTTGGTTGGTAATTATGGAGCTTAATTAAGTTCCTCATTGATTCACAAAATAAATTGTATTTACACCTATATGGCATATGGAAAAGGTAAGTGATCTTAGTACCCAAAGTAGATAAAAGCTCACTTGGGAGGAAATGGGTAGAAGTTGCATAATAACAAACATAAACACAATTTTGGGGGAATGATAAAGAGATTTCTGGTGTTTAAGAGAACATATAAAAGGGATTTTCTTTACTCAGCTTTTATGCTTTGGATGTGAAGTTCCCCTCCCCCACCACCACTCCCACCCCCCCCACCCCCTACTCCTGTACATGGTCTCCAACTGGCAACCCTTTTAAAGGAGGGGCAGTGATGGAGGAAGGAGGTCACTGAGGTCAGATGGTGAGGTTCTTAGCCCAGCTAGGCTTCCTGTCCTGTCCTGCTGAAGGATGAGCCAACAGCTGCCCCAGCCTCCACTGTCCTGCCTTCTCTGTCACTGCAAGCCAAAACAACCTCTCTTCTGCTTCTTATCAGGAGTTTGGTCACAGCAGTATGAAAAGAATGAACACACTAGAGACATCAGAGAAGGGTACGTGTCAGATGCAAAGGAGGAACAGTGTAGGACAAAAATAAAGGCAGGCAGAGTGTGGCGTGATCTAGTTGAAGGGAATCAGGCAACACTCGTGGGATTGAAACAGACTCTGCTACAGCAAGCACAAACGGCAAACAGGACGAGGAAAGAGGGTACAGAAGAGAAAAACATCACTGCACCAGGCTTTTGTAGGGCATGCTGGAGGATTTCAGCCTCTGCCAAGAGCAACCAAACAGACATGAATACACACTCCAAACTATCACTGGTCAGGGAAAATACTGTGAGGTTTGAGATTTGTTCCTCTAAGTTTCCTCCTTCTCTGTTTTTTGAAAGTAGAGTCATACCTAAATCAAAAGAACAGGTTTGAAGCAATAGAACCCGAAGGATAGAGAGTGTACAGACATGGTATAATCAAACATCCCAGAACTGGCAGTCTTTTCCCTTTTCAACTTCTGAGGACTCAGTGCTCAAAAGTGATTCTTCTGAGAGGCATTTAAAGTGTAAAGATTTGAAGGAAAGCTAAGCAATTACACCCATTGCCTTTGCCTAGTAATAGCTCCATAAGGAAAATCCCATTTGCTTCCTCTCCTTGCCCAACATGAACAAAACTGCTAATATTTTAATGAGCCTTTATCTGTAAAAACTAGGAGTTTGGCGTTCACCATTTTGCTAAAGACACAGATACACCCTCCACTCCTGGACTTGTGTATTTTCTAATTATCATTAACATTAACCACTGGACCTTCCTTGAAGGAGGAACATAAAAATATGTACATTATTATACAAAGAAGCTTTACGCCCACAGCAGCCATACACATTTGTGGAGGCCCATGGCCTGTTGGTCCTGTTCTAGGGCCAGGAACCAAGTCATTCCACCCCTTCTGAGGCCATGCTGGACTTAGCAAGGAGGGAAAACACATCTTATATTTTTAAATCCATATTCTTCTATAAGTAGACACCTATGTGTTCTTCCATAAGTAGATACCTAGGTCACTTGCCTAGTTCCAAAATTCCAGAGGAAACGGCAATGGTATTTTGCTGTGTGGCTTCTGAAGAGTGAATGACGCTGGGATATTTCATAGAGGTGAGACCCCGCAAAGGCTTCTAGCAGATTTGGTCAGTACCTCCCCTTCTTTCTGCCTGTACCTCCCAGTGTCAGTGACAACAGTAGCAGGAGAGATGCTGAAGAGAGTTAGGTCTCGATGGGAGGATGAGCCTGAGTGAAATGAAGCCACATGTTGTCATGAGATGAAGAGGACAGAACTGTCAATCACAGAACGTGTCAATCACAGAGTCTGTCAATCATAGAACTGTCAATCACAGAACGTGTCAATCACAGTCTGTCAATCACAGAACTATCAAGCACAGAGCATGTCAATCACTTAACGTGTCACCTTTGTATTTGCTGCACACTGCATGTTTGTCTGGAAAGGTGGATGGAGGTGGTCTTCGGCTAACTCTGAGCTTTGGTTGGGAAGTGATTGTCCCTTACAGATTCAGTGTTGGCTACTTGGCCCCCAGAATGGTGTTGGGTTGCAGGGACTTTTAAGAGGAGGGAAATAGCGCAAACGTGAGCTCTTTAGTCTTTATAGGATTCCTGAGGAGACTGCCACACCTAAGCCAAATACTATGGTTTGCAAATATTTGTCTGCATTCTGTGTACTGTGTCTTCTTTTTGCTCAGTGCTTCCTGGGCTGTGTAGCTACTTTTGTGTTCGGTGCAATCCTGCTTATCTGTTTCTGCTTCTGTCATTGTGTGTGCAAACTAATATTGGGGAGCTTTCCCCATGTGTTCTTCTAGGAGTTTCAGTTTCAGGTTTTACAACCATAAAAAATGTCTTTCAATCTAAGATAATGAGCTGGGGATGAACTCACATTTCCTGAGTCTACTTTTGCACTGATTAGCCAGATCTTATGAGATTGTGAGGTACATCCCTCACCAGCGGGATGAAACAAAGTCACCTCCACGTTATGGGAAAAGATGGACGGTGTCTTGGTCAGAGGTATCAGATCCCTTGGAACAGTTGGGAGCCACCTGAGTTGGGCTCTGGGGGCCAAACCCAGGTCCTCTGGAAGGGCGACAAGTGCCTTTAACCTCTGAACAATCTCTCCAGCCCTGAACAACTGTTTTTCATCAACGATGTTCTTCTTTTAGGAAAATCTTGCCTGGATATAAGACTTCAGACTCTGACTTAACCCAAAAATATAATGATTATCTGAAGTCAAGAGAGACAGACCTGTTACTTTAACTTAAAACCAAATGATGGTTAAATGGGAAAGTTCTACTTCAGGCCTCGGGCTATCCGACAGTGTTTTTAGCTTTTTGCCTGGTTAGAAAACTAGTACTCTGTTTGTACATGTAAATGATGTACCTGGTGCTCACAAAGCTGTTAGGTCAGGCAGAGAGGAGGGCAATCAATGGTTGTTAAGTGAGCTTAAGGTGGTTCAAGATAATGTGACTAGACTTGCAGCATTCAGAACAGCCACAGCCACTGAAGCTCTAAGCAGTTGATCAGCTTTGGGGAAAGGTCAGCGGAAGGCACCGGTTCTTTCCAGGAACTGTTGCTCACATCTCTTTTCCTCTTCCTCCTCCCTTCCCTCCCTTCCTGTTCCTTTTCCTTCTTTTTCATTGATGCTGTCTTGGCAATCAAACCCATGTTCTTGCACATTCTAGGTGAAGTCTTTGCCATGGGGCTATGTGTCCATCTCCAGACTTTTCTTAGTACCTTTTCAGACACTACAATATTACTATGCAGGAATACTATCATTTCATTAAAGCACATTTCATGTTCCTCACCTTCAATGAGTTCATAAGTTCAAACAGTTTCTTGGTGGAGTCTTTTGGATTTTCTCTATGTAAAGTCATCTCATTAGTAAAGCCAGATAATTTTTTTCCTTTTTTTTTTTTTGTTTGATTTTTAGTAAAAATTGTGGTACTGGGGATTGAAAAACAATTTTATTTCTCTCTTTCCTTCCTAACAGGATTCTTTTTTATTATTTTTCCCTCTTGCCTGACTACTAGAGGCTGAGACTTCTTCCATTACTATGTTAAAAAGACTTGGTGAGAGAAAGTTCATGTCTTGACCTTAACATAGGGAAAAGTCTTTTAAGCTTTCCTCACTGAATGTGACATTCACAAAGGGTATGCCACCTGTGCCTTTACTGTGTCGAAGCTCATTGCTGCTGCCTCTAATTTGTTGAGAAGTACTTGGTTTTTTTGTTTGTTTGTTTGTTTCGAGACAGGGTTTCTCTGTGTAGCCCTGGCTGTCCTGGAACTCACTCTGTAGACCAGGCTGGCCTTGAATTTAGAAATCCGCCTGCCTCTGCCTCCCAAGTGCTGGGATTAAAGGCGTGTGCCATCACTGCCCAAAGACTTTGTTGAGATAGGGTGGCCTTGCTGGAGGAAGTGTGTCACTGTGGGAGTAGGCTTTGCAGGTCTCCTCCTAGGCTCAGGCTTTACCCATTTCAGAAGAGAGCTTCCTCCTGGCTGCTTGAAGAGGTCAGTCTCTCCTGGTTGCCATCAAATCAAGACGCAGAACTCTCAGTCCTTCTCCAGCACCGTGTCTGCTTGCATGCTGCCATGTTTCCTGCTATAATGATAATGAACTGAACTTCTGAAACTGTAAGCCAGCCTCAATTAAAGGTTTGCCCTTATAAGGGTTGCCTTGGTCATGGTATCTTTTCATAACAATGGCAACCCAAACGAAGACAGACATTGAATTCCATAGAGTAATTTTGCTTGCTTATACTGAGATGATCGTAAGATCCTTTAATCTTTATTTGATTATTGTGTCATCCCCTTTGTTGTTTAGGACAAGTTTGAAGGTCTGATTTCATTTCTTCAGGAAATTAGCTACCTACCAATAATTTGTCTAGACATCTGTTTCTGACATACTTGAAAGCTGATCACATCCTAAATCCCGAGCTGGGTTGCTATGAGCAAAGTATCAAAATTGGTACCAAATAATGTTAAGCAAGCAAGAAGGCTGTATTCAAGGGTACTGCAATAAGAGAGAGAGAGATTGAACTTGGAGCCCGAAATAACAGGAGCAGCTGGGGATTCACAGTCAATGGGAGGGTACAGGCTATTAGACAGAAAATTTCCAAGATGATTTTGAGTCCATACCAAGGTTAGAGAAAGAGAGATCTGCTTAGATATCAACAGCACTTGGGTCTGGACTGGTTTAGCTGGATTGTTACTGAAATTTGGCTGAAGATGATGAGACCTAGTTGAGAGGAGGGTTCAAGGAAGCCTAATTAAAGTTTGGCCAAGATGGCATCCTTGTAACCATGCAGTTCCCATTTTGTTCCCAAAGGAATAGGAAACTCTTGGGCATGTGAGTCAGCAAGTGAAGCATCCCCGTGTGTTCCCAGGCTCTACGGGGCTGCTCAGCACCACATGAAGTCAGGGGTTTCCTATCGAGTTACTTGGAAGGCTTTTTGATAAAGTCTGAGTTGTTAGATTTGAACCAGGACAGCGGACACTTGATAGAGATGATCGTAAGAATCACAACGTGAAGTTATTTTTAACTTTGGAAATGGACCCTTCTGTTTCTATCATTTCATAAAGTTCCAGGAAGATGTTTGGCCTTTGGAATCTGTTTGATGAAGAGTCGCTCTGGTTAGGTAGGAAAGCAGTGCTGGGGGTCCCTCAGGAAAACAGGCTGGGTGTGTTGGTTACAAGAATGCCTGTAGTTATAAGCATCATGCATGGCAAGGGGTAGAGGGATGCTGTTAGCATTCAGAAAAGAAAGTTCTTTGAGGGGCAGCTCATCCAAAGTGAAGACAGGACCACTTCTGCACCTCCACTAAGGCAACAGCACGAGAGAAAGGTCATGTTAAAGTGGCTCCAGTTAAAGTGGCCAGAGCAGACCACACAACGTACATACAACCATAACAGGAATCCTGGGGATTCATTTTCACAAGGTTAGCAAACAATTTGTTACAGTGTCTCTGTGTAACCCGTGGTGACTCATAATACCAGCTAATGTAGTATTTATGGATTAATGGGCAACTGAGCTCTGAAATAGGACTCAACTTGCTTTCCTGTTACATATGAAAAAAAAAATTAAAACATAAAAAAAGAGCATGTGAAAGCAGACCACCAGATTTAAAGTTTGCAAATGTGATGGCTCATTGCTTGTAATCCTTGAATTTGGGAAATGGAGGCCAGCCAGAGTAGTCTACTGAAAACCTTGTTTCAAAAACAAAACAAAGTCGGGCAGTGGTGGTGCACACCTTTAATCCCAGCACTTGGGAGGGAGAGACAGGTGGATTTCTGAGTTTGAGGCCAGCCTGGTCTACAGAATGAGTTCCAGGACAGCCAGGGCTACACAGAGAAACACTGTCTCAAAAACAAACAAACAAACAAAACAAACAAAATAAACCAAGTAAACCAAAGCATAAGCACCAGGAGATATTTGTTTTTTCCTAATTTAGTTCTTATCCCACTGAAGGAATTCTTTCCTCCCCATCTATCAGCTCATTGCTAGTTTACATTCAAGTTCAGGTTGTTTCTTCAGGAGAGCTATTTGTTGAGGGATGCTGGAGGTGTTTGTTTAGAGAGGATGCTGTGGCAGCAGTATCTCCAGCTGGGGAACATGGAAGAGGTTCAATTTCAGGGCTGGAGTGAAGCTGGCACAGGCATCACAGGTCCTGTTTTGGCTCCAGCTGGTGGGAGATTTTTTCTTCTCCCTTGGGGACAGGAAAAATACAAAGAGAAACATGAGGGAGCAGGGTTGAGGAGGGCAGGGCAGTCGGATAAAGAAGGTTTTGGGCTTCTCCACCTGGCAAGGAATTTTTCTCCAGGGCTTGTTAATGTCACATAGAGTAGAGGAACAAGTTTTTCCACATTTAGACCTCAGGCTGGAAATTATAAAAGGTCCTTTATAAAAGAGCCTTTGAAGGTCCCACCGAGATTTGAACTCAGATTGCTGGATTCAAAGTCCAGAGTGCTAACCATTACACCATGGGACCGACAAAAAATAATGAATATGTAACCAGAGTTGTGGAACTTTCTATGAACTGTAAGGTCAAGCTTCAATTTTGACAAGGATTTTGGTTTTTTTTCCGAGGAGGTGAAGGGAGGTAACTCATTAGTTAATGAGAGAGGTTAGTAATTAATTAGAGAGAAATTGCCATCTTTCTTGTACACAATTTAGGGCTTGTGTAAGAGAAAGGATAGATAGACACCAACACAGAATTAGATACAGCCAAGTGTAATGGATGGGGAGAAAACTGGAACAAAGATTTCCCTGCGACTCTCGGGTAATTTGCATTACAATAATTTTACAACACCACACTTTACTTAGAGTGACCTCTACTAAAGCGAAGGGAAAGGTCCTTCTAATGAGAAATTTTGACACTTAATTTAACACTCAATAAATATTCTAGCATGTGATTTGACCATGAATATAAGAATAATCTCCCTGTGCTGGAGGGATGGTCAACAGTTAGCTGGCAGCTCTTTCAGAGGATCTGGGTTCAGTTCCCAGCCCCCAAGTCAGGCAGCTCCCTACCATCTAAAACTCTAGAACCAGGGGATCTGACACCCTCTGGTCTCCAAGGGTGATAACATTCGGACAAGCAGACACACACACACACACACACACACACACACACACACACAAACACACACACACATACAAATCAAAAACTGAATTTAAACATCATCTAAGTTGGCTTTTTCCCCCTAAAAACGTCCATAAATATTTTCAAAATTATGTCCAAGAATAGTCATTGTGGTCCTACAAACTTGGACTAATGCAGGTCTACTTAACTGCCATTAAAAAGAATGTGACAGTCGTGTGTGCTACTTGATGGCTTGGAAGTCTGAGGAACAGGGGTTTTACGTTAAGCAAGACACTGTTATTGTTGAAGTGTTATGTACAACATGCAGCAGGATTCCTGGAGAGACGCTGCATCTGCCATGGGTGACTGATTGAATGCTGCAGATCCAGAGCCCAATTGCAGTTTATCCTGAGCTATGTGCAGCCCTCTAAATAGCTATTGCTTGCCCACCTATGTTGCAGATGAACAGATAAAAATCAATTAGAATCTATTAATTTACTAAAATCTTATTTCGACAAACTGAAGGACTAAGAATGCTCTCAGACAGCATCTAGAGCCTGGAGCTCCCGTTTCTCCACTTGTCTGGGACCCACCTTTCTGATGTTTCTGCAGATGCATTTGAAAAGTGCCTTGATGTATCCTTTGTTCTGTTACTATATTCATGAAACTACACTGGTAACCTAAATTCTGTGTTCCAGGGCTATGATCACTCATAACTAACTTCAGAATAAATTATCTCAGCATTTTTAAGGTGAGAGCCCGGCCAGTTTCTTGTCTGACTATTCTCATCTAAAATGAGCAGAGTTCCATCTTTATGGAACTGTTTCCCAAGGGATTTCTGCAATCTCCCTAGGTGTCCCAGCCCCTCCTCAGCTGGAACATGCAATTTCACTCTCTCTGGGAACGTATTCTGTTTCCACAGGTACTTATAGGCGCTGAATTTCCATCTCTTCATTGCTGCAGCGTGGGCAATTCTCTGCACCACGGCTGGTGAGGCGTCTAGGCACGACTATGACTGTCCCATGATATCGAGACTACTCACCAATAACTGATAAACTTATCAGCGGGCCTGTGGCGCCCTAGTGAGCCTATTCTTTGCCTGAAAAAGGGAAAAAAGAAAAAGAAAAGAAAGGAGAATAAGAGATAGCTTACCTGGCCAGAGCCACCACGTTGAGCGCCGTATGTAGTAAACTTGGCTCAACCCAGAGAACACAGATTGACAATAGATCGATTGTTGCAATAACATGAGGTTTATTGATCCACGTGGGGTTGCCCACCCACATGGAGGGAGGATCCACCAGGTTGCCTAAGGAGGGGTGAACCAGTCCAGGTCGGAAACGAAGCAACCCAGTCCATGGCAATTGTTCTTACATTTCTTGTCAATAATAGCATCTAGTAAGTCATAATGTATGAAATATATATTCACTTGAAAATAGGCTGGAAGGATACACATCAAATTCTTGGCTTCATCCTGGAGATGAAGTGACTTTTCACCTTTTGCTGTGCTTGTGGTATTTGACTTTTGTAGTTTTTTGCTAGTATATATCAATTTAGTAATTACAATAAAAAAATCTACAAAACCCAAATACCCCTCAGTAAGAAACATTCTTATATATCACTCTCAAGCTATATTGACTGCAAACTATGGCTGTGATTACATTATGTAGAGTGTGAAGGAGCCAGAAGAACACAAAAGCTGAGGGCAGCATATTAATTGTGGTCAGGGAAAAGAAGGGGAAGCTCTGTCTCATTCCTGATATCTGCAGACTTGAACAAAAATACTTAAATATAGTTGAATTAGTGACCATTCAGTCCCAGGGCTCGTAAGAATCTATTTAAATGTTCTGATTATTCAAAACTTCTCAAATTAGAACATATGAACACTCAAATAGATACCAAAGAAGAAAGAAAAAGAGCTAGGAAAGATAAAGCCATCAACATTTCTCAGCATCTTTTGTCTACTGAGTACTCCTAAGATATGGGGTAAGCTGAGGAGGAGGGGGACGTGAACTGCAAGGCTAGAATGTGGTAAGAGTCTTGTGTTCCCATCTCTGCTTGACACTGGTGACCTACAACCCTTTCTTCTTGTAGGTTAGATACATACACCCTAGCTCTGCCAGACTTGAACACCATCAAATTTTTCCTGGAAGGGCACACTGCCGGGAGAACCATGAACCATAGGAGGATTTTCTGGTAACCATAATAATGACTCACGGAGCTCTCAAAGAACATCCGTCAGTGGAAGCGAAGCAAAGACAGGCACTGCTCTGAACTGTTCCCTGCAGCACTGAAGAATGCTATTAATATGTTACTGACCTTGACTTGACAAAACAGGATCCATGGTTTTATCACAGAATAGAACGAGCCAGTACGAAACATCTTATCAAAACATTTCACACCTAGATTTTTCAGCATGAGGTTAAGAGAAAGAAGTTCTCAGAAAGAAAGCGAGACAGTCTAGGTCAGTGTTTGTTAACCTCTGGATCAAGACCTGCTGGCAAACCTGTCTCCAAAAGTACATTACAATTTAATAACAGTAGCAAAATGACAGTTATGAAGCCAGCAAAGAAAATACTTTTATGACTGGGGGTCACAACATGACGAACTGTATTAAAGGGTCACACCGTTAGGAAGGTTGAGGACTCCTGGGCTAGAGCAGAGCTGTGAGCTTCAGTACAGCAAGGGAGTCACACAAGTGTCTTAGCTCTAGCTGTATCTCCCATTTTGATGCCTTTCAAATTATAATTCTAGGAGGGCTCAGGAGATGCCTTGGATGTAATTACAACCTGATAAGATACAGTTGGGGGCCCCTGTGGTTGCAAGTCCTTTTGCTGTAAATGGGTTTTTAATGGGATTTCCTGAATGTGCAGGTTTGCAGCCAGGAAGGAGAAAGGCCTTAAGCAAGTGTTAATTGTGGAATTCTTGATTCTTAGCTGGTGAGAACTCTACCCAGACTCCTGGGTTTAAGTTTCTGTTCCTTTCTAAAGCTCCCTTAATCTCAGTTTCTCTACCTTGCTTCTTATGCAGACTTTGTTAGTTTTCTGGAGCCATGCTTCCACAGACCTGTTCGCAGGGTGAGCTTACTGGTTTCCTATAAATCACAAGAGAGGACTAGAAGGGGAGGAGGAGATGGGGGTGAGGATTGTGGGAGGGGGTGACTGGGAGATGGGTAGTGAGCAAGATGTAAAGTCAATAAGTAAAATAATAATAAAATAAATAAATAAACAATACAACAACCATAAAAACAAACAAAACAACAAAACGAACAAACAAAGGAGTATTAAGAAACAATAGCTGTGCATGCTGGTGCGTGCTGTAGCCCAAGCACTTGAAAGCTAAGGCAGGAAGGTCTTACATTTGAAGCTAGGCTCAGCTTTTCCATGTTTCAAAAGAAAGATGAGATTATTATTATTATGCTGTTTTCTGCCCAATAGACCACATAAACATTCTTATGATCCTATGTCATGGGAATGAGAGGGAAATTACAGAATTACCTGAACCTACAAATGCCAGCAGGGCGTGAGGTGTTCTCCTTGGATTTTGCGAGTTAGATGCAGAGAATGAGTTGATGAGTTTCTAGTATTGGACCTCGTGTTTGTAGACTACAGCATTTTCCTTTGCTTTAACTAAGAAAATGTGACAAGGCAAACTAGTTTGAGTGCAATATGTTTCTATAAGACTTTTTGCAAGAGATGAAATTTTTCTGGAATGCAAGTGGCCAGCCTACCTCTGCTTTCCGTAGCATACAGCACCAGGGACACCATACTCAAAACCTCCAAATGAAGAGTATATGCTTTTTTAGTATATTGAATAAATATAAATTAGAAGTTCAACTGTCAGGAAAATAATACTTTTAAAGAAACGTTTACGAGGCAGGCAGATTTCTGAGTTTGAGGCCAGCCTGGTCTACAAATCGAGTTACAGGACAGTCAGGGCTATACAGAGAAATGTTTACTTTTGTTCACAATATCAGAATTATTCATGGAGATGATATTAATCCCAGAGGTCAAAATTCTTTAAAGAATAATTTAAAAGGTTACTATTATTTTGCCATTTATTTTTGTTCAATGCCTACCAGACTTTGAAATACCAAAGAGTCAGGAAGGATTCTATGTAACATGTGGTAACACTCAGTTTACATAACTGACAATGGTAAGAAGTAGAGTGCTTGCTTGTCTGGCATGTGCAAAACCTTAAGTTCACTGCGCTTTCATGGGAAGATAGAGCCACATGTTGAAATGGCAGAAGTTCTTTAAGTCAGTGAAATGTACTTAAATTTATAGTACTGTGCTAGGGATGTGGCTCAGTGGTAGAGTACTTGCTTGACATATATGAGGCCCTGGGTTCAATATCCAACAAGGAATACGCTCAGAGAGAGAGAGAGAGAGAAAGAGAGAGAGAGAGAGAGAGAGAGAGAGAGAGAGAGAGAGAGAGAGAGAGAGAGATTATTGCATTGGATGTGTGTGTAGCCTTAAAATTCTCAGCAGGGTGAATAGGCTAACACTGAACAAATTAGGGGCAATTTGAACATCAGAACAATTAAGGGTAGAATAATAGATTCTAATCTAAGTCTATAGTGTAGAATTGTAAAAGTGAGGACTTCCCCGAGAGGAAGGCATTCCAAACTGATTACAAGAAGCCCTTTGTTTTCAATTAGCAATAATCGTGCCTCTGATAAACCTCATTGGCTACGATACTGCCACTGCACAAAGCTACAAGAAGCCCTTTGAATCCTAGAGGTCTGACAGAGATTTCACACTGCTCGCCTTGGTTTCTCTTGTGACCATGCTCTGTTTTTTCTCTCTTGAAATAGTACATATTTTTTTGTTTTTTTAAACTTATTTTGATTTTACAGGAGCCAGTGGTTAAAGATACTTTGGAATTTTAAAAAGATTTTGAATATTTTAAAGAGACTGAACTTTTAAAGTGTTTTAATTTTTACAAAACTATGTAACTTTTAAAATTTAAGATATGTTCTAGATTGTGTTGTTGCCATGAATATGGCATCTTGGGGACAACAAGAAAGGAAAGGTTATGGTTTAATGGAGATGTGGTTGCCTGTCAAGTTAACAAGGGGTCAACTGTGGTGGCTAGCTTTATGCCAACCTGACACAAGCTACAGATATACTGGAAAGAGAGACCCTGAATTGAGAAACTACTCCTATAAGATTAGCATGGAGACACGTCTGTGGTGCATTTTCTTCTTTTTTCTTTCTTTTCTTTAATCCTCTGGAACTGGAGTTACAGATGCTGTGAGGTACCGTGTAGGTGCTAGGAACCGAACCTGAGCTATCTGGAAGGGTTGAGAGTGCTCTTAATCACTTAGGCACCTTTCAAACCCTTTGGCTCCTGTTCTTGTTTGGTGATTGACGTGAGTGGGTCCAGCCCATTGTGGGTGGTACCATCTCTGGGTAGGTGGTCCTGGGTTCTTTAAGAAAACAGGCTGAACAAGCCAGTGAACAGCATTTTAATGCCGTTTGCTTAAGTTCGTGTCTCCAGTTCCTGCCCTGACTCCCTCGGCGATGGACGGCTACCTGGAAATATAAGATGAAATGAACCCTTTCCTCAATACGTTGTTTTGTTTGTGATGTTTAATCACAACAGTAGAAACTGTACCTTAGATTCATGCTGGGATAAAGAAACGTAAGCCGTAAGCCGCATTGACATAGTAGTGTTGGAAGGAAACCGAAGACTAGCCTCATTCTGTCCTGTAAGCAACCCTTTGGGTCCCTCTGGTGACCACTTGAAAGTTATTGGTTAAGAGTGCATTTATCGTTATCCTAGGTCTGAAAATACGGTCTTCCTATACATTAGCTGACTTGATAAAGGAATCACATAATCTTTGTGAAGAAAGAGTAATTAGGGGGTTTTGGAATGAAAAGATTCGTCAGGATTTAAATAAGTAGAATTTTTCCAACGTTTGAAGATAGACAGGGTGTAACGGATGACACCTGTAACCCCAGCACTCGGGACAGAAGAATTGCCCTGAACTGGAGGCGAGTTTGTGCTATAAAACTGAGATCGTATAACAAACAAACCAAGGAGAAAAGAAGTTAACTAGTTAAACATGCCAACAATCGCGATCAAAGGGGGGAAATGACAGTAGATGTCTTCCTGGTCCCAAAGACTCTGGTGCGAGGATTCAGAAGTCAGAAAATGGGTTTCTGCAGGTATAGGACCCATCCTGTGCAGTGTCCCTCACCTTCACCCCCCTTCCCCCGACTCGCTCTGTGGGAGGAGGGACCCTGTGCGACCGGAACCGAATGAAGGCTGAGCATTTTCACAGACAATTGATATTCTTGGTCTTTTCGAAAGTGTTCCACGTGAATAATACACAATAAATTGAAATTAAATATGCAGTTGTAAAAAAAAAAAACCGAAACCTCAAAAACCAAAAACACTTAAAAATGCATTCAAATTATTTTAATAATAAATGAACAAAATGATCCTTAGAAATTAAATAGAGGTATGTTTCCAGCCCCTGCATCGCAGTTGGCTCCATGGCTTAGTTGGTTAAAGCGCCTGTCTTGTAAACAGGAGATCCTGGGTTCGAATCCCAGTGGGGCCTGGATAGCTGCTAACTTTTTCTTATTGAACATTTTATAAGTCTTGTGGATGAGGACAATACGCTCCTTAAGGTGCGGTTCGCCCTCTTGAAAATGGCGGGATAACAAAGAATACGCCTAAACTTCCGCAAGCCCTCTTCTTATTCCAAATGAATAAAATTTACGATAATATAAAGGGCGAGAAGCCAAACGCAGGCCAAGATGTTTTCCAGGAACCTTTGTTTGCTTGGGCCCTCCGTGCGCTCAGTGGCCCAGCCGTGAGAGAGAAGGGGCCTAGGACACCTCAGCTGGTGTTCCAGAACAGAAAAAGGCTGTTGCCAGCCTGGAAGCTGCTTGTGGGACTCGGTGACTCTAGCGGGTTTCAGGGAACTCCTGACCGACCAACCATCAATTATAACCATTTGGAAGGAGCCCTTTCTGTTGTTACCCAATTCTGGACCGCTGCTCCTCAAGCAGGGTTGCTGCGGTTTGTTAAGTGGATGAGTGGGAGAATTGATGTCTCCTGTCTCTATGTTTTCTACCTTTAGGGTCAAAGGCAGGTCTCGTCGCTTCTTTTCAGCTTCTTTCAATTCTCTAGCTTGCTTTGAGATTCAGTAGTGGGTTTGGGTCTACATCACCTGAGGTCTTGACGGCTGGGGATTAAGGAATCGTTAGTCTAAGCTAGTTGTACAGCGCAGGTGCAGAAGGGGTCGCAAGTACAAAAGGGGTCACAAGTTCCTTCTTCCAAAACTTCCGAATCAGCGGGCGAGGGGTGCCCACCGCCTCTACCCATTCGGCTTTCCGCCCACTCGGCTTTCTGCTCCTGCTCAGGTTTCTATGTTGAAGAGACCAGAGATGAACGAATGCTTTCTTTTAAGAAATCAATGTTCCTTGTTGGTTTGTTTGCTTGCTTTTGAGATAGGGTCTCTCTGTGTGGCCCTGGCTGCCCTTGAAACCAGGATTCCTCCAGCCTTTGCCCCAAGCATTAGGAGTAAAGGCGCGGGCCACCATATTTGGCAAGGGAGTTTTCTTTTTTAACGATGATCATCCAACTCTAACAAGAGCAATGGAACAATCTTATAGTAACAATATTTTTATCTTCTCACAACATTGAGTGAAAAATAGCAACTCAGGGTAATTACATATTCTAGCATGACTTTCTTTCTGTACATTTAAAGACAACCTTTCCTATTGTTCATGGTTTCGAATATGCTTCGCAGAGCAGAAAATGTGAACACGAGGACGTGAGCAAAGACCTGGCTGGAAACTGCTACTGCAGAGACAGCACCGTGGAGTTCAAGCTTCTGGGCTGAGTTTCCATTGTGGTGAATACAAAGCGAAGCCGCACCCCAAGAGACGAGGAAGAGGAAACTGACTTATTACCGTAAGAAAAGAAACACAGGGGTCCTTTGCAAGGCAATGCCCTTCCCAGAAAAGAATGGATAGAATTTTATTTCAGAGTCCATATATATATCCGCGCAGGGGTACACACAGGGGAGAACGCTGGTGCTAGTTTTATTTATTCCAGGTGCACTAAAAGTCAGAGGGATGACCCAGTGACCTGGTCGGTTTTTCTCCTAAGAGTTCCAGCTGAAACAGAGCAGAAAAACGTGCAAGTACGTCAGCAGTCTTCCAAAGGGTGGCAGCTATCTGGGCCATGCAAGTGTACACATCTGTTGTTAGGGGAGCTGTCCTTGCTGGGTAAGAATGTCACTGAACCAATCTGACAGTGTATGAACCTTTGGGGGACACTCAAATGCTCGTTAAACACCACGAATAAGGCTCCTCCTGGCCTCACACATTGTCTCTGGTTTAGAGTTAGATCAAGGCAGGGTTCATAAACTAGGAAAGTCTTCCCTCTGTTGCTGTGTTTGTAAGCGGTTATGCCTGGTGAAATAGTTATTCTGATATTATTTGGAAGAACAATCCACTAAACATATGTGGGTTTAACATTTTGTCTGAGAAAACTTGACTTTAAAGATATTAATGTTTTTCATTTCTTCTTAAATCGAATTTTGTAATTGACATTTTTTACACAATTGGTTTTATTTAAAAATTCAAATTATTTGGGCAAAAATTCTCCCCATTAGTGCTCATGCTATTTGATACACTCCAATCTGTTCCTTAAAGCCGAATAAACAAATAAACAAGAAACTTACATGTTTTTAGGTCTCGAAATAAGTTTTAATCCTGGCTGTCTACTGATCCTGTCAGGCTAGGTGGCAGACACTGGCAGTTTCTGATTGGCCAAACTTTTCAGACAATCATATTTTTTCCCTCGCAATTCCAAAACTGGGGAAAGAGTTCCAGATGACCAGGACCCCAGCCTGGTTGGAGAAATAAATCACTCGGTGTTTCCTAGAGCAACTTGGCAGCTGTAACAGCTGGGAAGCACAAGTGCTTGCCAGGACAAGCGAGGGTCTGAATTAAGTTTCTCTAGAAGATCAGAACCGAGTGGATGAACATATAAATCAGCTTATTTCGAAATAGTGACAACAGTTGCCTCTCAGTTGGTGCGTCCTTGATGAGGTCGGGTGCAGCGGCAGTTTCAAATCGGAGAGTCCACTTGGCTGGAGGCGTCAGCAGTCCCCACCTGGCACGGACAACCTAGAGGTTTTGACGATGGAAGCCTGGAAACACTGGTCCAAAACAGCCAAGGTAAATGATCTTCTTACCATGCAGAGTTTTGTATTTGTTTGTTGTTTGTTTATTCTTCCATTCTTTTCTCTCTTTCTTTCTCTTTTCAAATCAGTGCTGCTATCAGAAAGTACCATTCACTTTAGGGGTGAGTCTTTCCACATCAATTAAGACAATCCAGCTAGTTTCTCAGGTGAGGCTCCGTGTTTGCGCGATTCTGAGTGGTAAACTGATGATGAACCAACCGCCACCTTGTACTCAGTCTCCAATGGACACACTGGAGAATACATAGCAAGGTTTACCCATAGCCTGATGGGCTGCTGGCAGGCGCGTAGGGCGGGGTCACAGGGAAGGTCTTTCTTCACCTTTTACAGGATTGTTTATTTCCGGGGGGGGGGGGGTCTCAGACCTGACTAAACCGGCCAACCACATGTAGCAAGGATTACAGAGGGATGATGAGTTCTTTCCCTTTTCTGTTTGTTTACTAAAACCCTCATCAGTTGAGAGACACGTGGCGAATTACGCACTTTTGGGCGTTTGGAGAACCTTGGACTCTGCTTTTTGTTGTTGTTGTTGTTTGTTTGTTTTGAGATGTCTCGGTTTGTAGCCCTCCCTGGCTGTTGCGGAATTCACTGATGACAAGCTGGCGGCTTTAACTCCCAGAAATCTGCCAACCTTTGTCTCCAGAGTGCTGGGATTAAATGTGTGAGATTTGCATTTTGCTTCTTACTGTGCGACATTCAAGAAGTGATTTAGATTTTTAGAGTATCAATTATATTTTTAGAATAATGTTCACAGCGAAGAACATGTCATTTGGTTAAAACTAAAGAATATAGACAACCAGCTGTTCATGTTTCAGACATTTGTTTCTCTTTTTCACCATTAAGACTGTGTGCGACCACGTGGCCTAATGGATAAGGCGTCTGACTTCGGATCAGAAGATTGAGGGTTCGAATCCCTTCGTGGTTGATACTTTTTTCATCTTGCTTGTGCTCGAATTCTAACTTCCTAGTTCCTGCTCATGAAATGACCGGTTGGTTAAGAAGTCTTTAGAACGCAGAGTGTGCATAGGGTCTGGTCCACAAATTCTGAATAAGCCAGCAGCAGTTTTGGTGTGTGGAAGACTATATAGTCTACATCAAATCCTGCTTTGCCCAAGTGCATATAATGTTGGTGTTGCAGTGCCGCCCAGCCCTCTCCTTCCCTTGGGCATACAATTGTGAATGAAAATAATTTATATAAAAAGAATTTTCTTTTTCAAGTCCATTTAAAGGTCGCCTTTATTGGAACGGAAAATATCTCATACCTCAAAGGCTCTCGATCACCCACATCAATCAGGCGGATATGGTGGACGCTGAGAACCCAAAATATCTGAGGCATCAGAGAACAGACATCTAAAAATATGAGAAGATGGATTCGAAGCAGACAAGAGCCTTCTACAAAAGGACACCAATCAGAATAGATGAGTTCGAATAGAGGAAATTAACCCATTATTAGAACAACGTGGTGAGTGGACTTCCATTCAAGCTAATTATAAAGTCTTAAGCGATGAAATAAATCGGATTAGTTGTCATCTCCCACTCCCCATTTTCTGGAACCTTCTAGGCACACTGGTCTCAAACTCTTTATGAGGCCAAGGAAGGCCTTCCTGCCTCCACCTCCATCCTCACTGGGGGTTGACCTGAGACTGTCAAGGTATTGAGACCTTGAGGTTACAGGTGCATACATCAATTATTAATCAAGAAAATGTCCTGAATACATGCCTATAGGCCAATCTGGTGGAGACATTTTCTTTTTTTTCTTTAATATGCTTTTAATTAAAATAGGATACTGTCTGTTTCCCTCCTTTTCCCTGCAGCCCCTCTCAGCCTACCCTCTTTTGAACTTTTCCCATGTTCCTACCTCCACACTCAAGCTGAGATCCTCTTTTCTTTGATTATTGTTACATGTATATTCCTTGACTATTATTAGTACACATTTATGTGTGTCTACATAAATACAATTTGCTAAGTCCATTCGCTGATGTATATTTTGTTTCAAGACTGATCACTTTGTGTGAACAATTAATAATAGGTTCTTCCCTGGGAGAGGCTAATTTTCCTTCTCTCAGCAGTCATTAGGTGCCTATAGTTTGTCTGGGAGTGAGACCCCAAATTTTCCCTCCTTCCATGTTAACATGCCCATTGATATTGCCAATGTTTGGGTCTTGTTTGTGCAGCCTTGTCTAGGAGAGACTGTTTCACAGCAGATTTTCTGTTCTTCTGGCTCTTACAGCCTTTCCACTCCTCTTCAGTGATGGACCCTGAGCCATGGATGCAGGAGCTGTAGGGGACAGATGCATCAGTTAGGATGGGACTCCCCATGATCTACTGATATCAAAGTCAGCCATCTCAAGCCTTTCCTCTCAGCACTGAGGCTCCTCCAGAGTCCACACTACTTTCAAGCAAAACTTGGTTTCGCTATGGCTTCCTTAAACTCAGCATTTAAATTCTCTAAATGATATTTGAAATCATTTTGATAAAAAAAAAAAAAAAATCACCTTGGCTGAACAAAAGGTGGTGTCAGACAAGCAAGATGTGTCTCTTGCC
Source organism: Mastomys coucha (assembly GCF_008632895.1). Taxonomy (NCBI): domain Eukaryota; kingdom Metazoa; phylum Chordata; class Mammalia; order Rodentia; family Muridae; genus Mastomys; species Mastomys coucha. The sequence goes on from NW_022196913.1 coordinate 25,481,971, forward strand.
ACTGCTGAGAAACTGAAGTTCACTGTGGCCTGTCCCCATGGTCCTCACTCTGCAGCTATTTAGCACAGAGCCTGCCTGCTCAGCTCCTTTCTGCATTACAGGCGGCCTTCCGGCTCCTCCAAGAAGCCCTCACTATGGTCTGCTTGAGAATGTCAAAACCTGTTTGCTACTGTAAAACATTTTAAAAGATAACATTTTCTTAAGGAAGAAGAAAAAAAACCCCACTTTTAGACTCAGCACCCAATACTACTCCTGCTGAATATCATCATCATTAGTAAAAGAAAAAAAAAACACGGCAAAAGTGAATGAAGAAAGACAATAAAATACTTATTTTTAAACTTTCTAAAATGTCAGATTTCTTCTTAGGTGGCGTCACAGTTAGCCGAGGCTACCCCTGAACTTGTTTTGCAGCACAGGCTTCTTTCACACCCTCAGCAACACTCCTTTTCCAGCCTCCCAGTTTTTGGGACTGCAGGCATGTACCACCAGGGCTACATTTAGGATTTTTTTTTTTAATTTCAGGGTTTATTTTTTTATTCCCCCTATGAAGATTTTCAGATTAAGAGAAACTTTTTTTTTTTTTAAAAAAAAAAAAAACCTTTTTATTGATTCCTTCTGAATTTCACATCATGCATCCTGATGCCACCCATCTTCCTGTCTTTCGTATTTACCCCCCACCCTTGTCACCTCCCTTCCAAAATAAAATAAAATAAGATAGAAAGATCTTGTCGTGGAAACTGTAGTGTGTCAGTGTGCCACGCTGTACACTCTTTTATCCACACATCTTTACTTGCATTGCAATGAGTCATTGGTCTGTGTCAAAACTGGCTTGGGGGCAGGCTGAAGAGATGGCTCGATGGGTAAGGGAAACTCTTTTAAACACACTTGTTGCTGTTGCTGTTGCTGGGCTGGAGGGATGCCCCACTGGGTGCTTTTCCAGGAGTCCTGTGTTCAGTTCCCAACACCTGCATGGTAACTCACAACTTTCTGTAACTGTGGTTTTATGGAATCCCTTGCCCTCTTCTGGTATGCAGTGATACATGTACACAAAACACCTATGCGTATAAAATAAATGAGGCCATTATCCGGTAACTAAAGGTCAGACACTGGGAATGGACTATTTCTCGTAGGTGCAAGGACAGAAAATAAATGGTGGACTAGTTTATCTATATAAGACTTCAAAACAGTAAAACACAAGGCAGATAATTTATCTTTTGACAACATCATGCTAACTTATGACATAAGAAGTATTGCTTTAAACTTCTAATGAACCTATGGGGGCTTGAAAACAGATAACACATTTTTAGTCAGGTACTAGTCTTAATGGAAAGACACGTAAACAATTCTGCTGTAATTCTTTAAGCTTTATCAACCTAGGATATGAACTATTGCTTTAAACTTAGGATGAACTTACAGAATGTAAAAGTGCTTAGAAAATTACGTGATCAATTATCCTGAGAAGGTATAAAAACTAAGAATAATTAAGTGGCAGTGTAGCCCTTTCCTGCTTCACCCAGCGAGTGTCTCTCTGTATGTGCCTATGTTTCTTTCCTTCCTTCCTTCCTTCCTTCCTTCCTTCCTTCCTTCCTTCCTTCCTTCCTTCCTTCCTTCCTTCTGACATAAAGGAGCAGTCTAAATGTGAAATTTAACTTAGTTTTCTTGTTCAGTTTAGTAGCAGAACATGAAAGATGTTGTATCCAGCTGTCTGTCTGCTGTCTGTCTGTCTTTCTCTCCCTCCCTCTCTCCCTCTGCTTCCTTCCCTCTCTTGTTTTGAGACAGAATCTCACTGTGGAGCTCAGTCTGACCTTGACTGGGTGGCTCTCCTGTCTCAGTCCTCTCGCTGCTGACGTTATAAATGTGCATCACCACAGTGGCCCTGAGACTTTTTTTTTCTAAAGGATCCAGCAGGCATGGTTTCACATTTAGTTTTTATTTCATGAGGTGTCACCCCAGCTGTTCACTATGTCTCTCCAAACTGTAGATTTCCTTCAGCAATGATAACCATCCTATTACCCCCACGGCTTTCAGTGCTAGCACATTACTAGAGTGTATCCCTGTGTGGTAAACTGGACCACCTGAATTCAAGGGGGGGTCTCAGTAATCACAGTTACTTTGTGGTAGAAGCTATTTGTGCTACATTTCTTTTCTTTTCTTCTTTTTTAAAAATTAGATATTTTCTTTATTTACACTTCAAATGTTCTCCCTTTTCCTGGTTTCTCCTCCAAAAGCCCCACATCCCATCCTCCCTCCCCCTGCTCACCAACCCACCCTCTCCCGCTTTCCTTTCCTAGCATTACCCTGCATTGGGGCATTGAGGCTTCTCAGGACCAAGGGCCTCTCCTTCCATTGACGACTGACTTGGCCATCCTCTGCTACATATGCAGCTGGAGCCATGAGTCCCCCCATGTGTACTCTTTGGTTGGTGGTTTAGTCCCTGGGAGCTCTGTGGATACTGGTTGGTTCATATTGTTGTTCCTTCTATGGGGCTGCAAAACCCTTCAGCTCCTTTCTCTTTTTTTTTTCTTTTTTTTTTTTCCAGCTCCTTTCTCTAGCTCCGACATTTACTTTCTAATTACTAACCAGGTGTGGATCATTTAGCTTTTAAAAAGTCACAATACCATCTCTTCCTTAGATAGGCATTTTTTCTCTGTGTTGATAATTGTCCATTGGAGTTCTTAGAAAGAAGATGAGAAATGGAGATTTTAATTCACCTTGACTATTGGGTTACTGGAGTGTGTGGCTCAGTGCATACAGGATCTGCTTATCATGAGGAAGTTCCAGTTTGACATTCAACATTTTAAGAAAAAAATTTACCAGGACATTAGTGAATTGTCAACACCCGGGCTTAGGGTTCCAATGAATACATATATTCCGAATTTGATGCTCATCTTGAATGACACTAGAACATACAGCAAGTTAGAGAAATGGGTTTTACTAGAGAGAAAGACTGGACTGCAGGGCAAGGACAAAAGGTTACCAGCCAACTGCGCAGATGCCTCTGGAACTGAAAGGCCTCAGGTGAACCCTTGAGGCTAAGACTTCATGCAGCAAACTCAGTCTGAGGCAATTCCTATAGTCAGGTTCCAGCCCTGAGCCTCAGGTGACAACTTTCCAAACATATAGGAGGATAAATACTGTTTGAGATGGCTATTCCCAGTTGTCAACTTGACTACATCTGGAATAAACTACAATCCAGAAATGGAGGGCATGCCTGTGACCCAGATCTTGAGGCTGGATAACACACGTCTTTAATCCAGACCTAGAGGTACACCTTTAGTCTGATCCATACATTCTGTTGGAGGTCTACATAAGGACAATATAAGAAAAAAAGGGTTTGTTCTTTGCCTGCTTGTTCTTACTTTGCCAGCACATTTACTGGAGCCTACTTCTTCAGGATTCCAGCTTATACAGAAGACTAGCTGAAACACACAGCCTCACAGGACTGGATTCTTGGACTTTCATTCACAGCTGGCCAGGACTACAAACTCCCTTTAGTACATATATCATTATGTATTATATATTATATATTCATTCTGTAAATTCTGTGACTATAGAGCCCTGACTGATACACTGTCTCCAAGAAGGTTCATAATGTGGACGTCACTTGTAGTGTGAGCAGGAGGAGAGATTCAAACATAAGTATCGATTAGGAATGAACCACAGAGGTCTTGAATGCTTCAGAAAACATTTTATTGGAAATAATATGTCTAGTTCTGAAGTTGAGGTGGGGTTGGGAGGGTCCTATTCCTCAGATGATAAAAGGCATCCCCACTCATAAGCACTAGACAAACCTGTGAAGATCACACAGGAAGGAGCACTTTTGCAGAATCAGGGACAAGTCCCGGATCCTGGCAGCAGGGAGATGCCCTCCTCCTATGTGAGTCAATCTTCTCCTACTCTCCCTCAGATTGGTCACAGGAGAAGGGGCAGATGGTATGGAGACTGAATTCAAAGAACTCAGGAACTAGGAAGGCATTTGTCTCAGGAGAACTTTTTAGGAGGAGCAACCTAGACTGACCATCCTCCATTGCTCTTTCTCCTCCTTCAGGCCTGGAAGAGAGAGACTCAGAATGGCCCAGGGGACACTTCCTCCTCCAGATACAACGTCCAACCGAGCTATCCTCAGATGCTTTGATGAATTAGCGTGGTTCAATCAGGTTGTGTTGTTGTTGATGGATTTTTTTTTCTTTTTTTGACACAAGGTCTCCTGTAGTTCAGGCTGGCCTGGTATTCATGTTCCTCCTGTGTCTGCCTGTCTGAAACGTCTGTAATGTCTGCTGAGTGCTGACATTGTAGGTGAGTGCTAACATCCCTGACCAAACCTGTAATGAGGTCTCTCTGGATTCAGTTTTCTCTTTTTTCTTTTTTCTCTTCAACTCATAAATCTAACAAGGAAAAACATCGGCAGCTTTCCAGACACAGATCTACTTGTGCAGGGAAAGAACTTAGGCAATTTAGGGGTGACTTGGGCAGGCAAGGTCCATTTCAGTGAAGAGTATGCGGAGAAGATGAAGTCCTTTTTCAGAGCTGTCTTTAAGGGGGAAGGAGGAAGAGGTCAGAAGCTTGGCCTTCCTATATGTTTTTGAATTGGTTCAGGTACATCAGGATGTCAGACTTGACAGTGCTGACAGGAGCCTGGTGGAACCAGCGCATGACAGGGACACCATTGGGTCCCACTAGGAACTTCTCAAAGTTCCAGCGGATGTCATGGACTTTGATTGGCTCCCAGAAGGCGTGCTTGCTTGTGACCACAGTCTCTGAGGGGTGAGGGCAAGAGCGCTGCAGCAGGGGAGCCGAGGAGAGAAAACACATTATTCCTGTCCCTAGGTGATCCAGGGTCCCCTCATTCACAGGCAATCCCCTCCCTTGTGACACGCATACATTCTATCCTCCTGTGGGTCCTGATGATTACTGTGATGTCAGACGCCAAGATCTCACAGCCTGGGCACATCCCCTCTTTCTGTCCCTCACCCCAGGGCTTCATCCCATCCACAACACATAGCTTAGGATGTATTTGTTGTCTTTCAAGCTTTCATTTCTTGTCCTTGTCATTGTCTGTTTTGTGAGACAGAGTCACACATAGCCCATGCTGGCCTCAGAGTCAATGTGTCTCTGAAGGCAACCTTGAATTCCTGATCCTCATGCCTCTACCTCCCAGTGCTGGGGTCACAGATGAATGCCATTGTGCAGGCTCATCTTCCTTTTCTGCAAAGTGAATGACTTGGACTAGAATGTTATTTCCAAGGTCTAGGGTTCTCTGGGTCAGTGGAATTTCAAAAAACACCTTTTGGGAAACAACTTAGAGCTACTAGGATTGCTATCAAAGAAGAAAAAAAAGGCTAAACAACATTTTGTGAGTTAATTTAAAAGAGATCACTGTAAGAGAACTTACACATGGCCCATGACCTTCAAATAAAGGCTAATCTTAACATGAGATGGATGGAACTCACAAATCCCTCCTCATACTGTTCCAGCAGTTTCTGGAGAACCATGTATGTAGTTGCACAGCTTCGAGTTCTCTGTGTTGTTACTACATAGCCTACCACACAGGCGGCAGAGGTCCATAAAAAAAAAATCCTCTGATGAATGAGGAAATGAGTGTCAACGAGCAACAGGTCTAGTAAACACTGCCACTGCACACTGTCTATTCCTGACAAAGCCAGAGTCCCATGGATGCTCACAGACTCATATCTCTATGACATATGAGCTCACATCTCTATGCCGAGCAGATTTTATCCAGAAAGATTAACCCCACATCCAGGAGTGAGCCCTTGGATCTGTTTCTACTATAACCAACCTATGGAGATTTTAAGTTCCTAAGGGATGGTAGGAAGACAGGAGGAGAGGAATTGGGCAAACTCCAGTCATTCGCTCACCTTCAAGAAGGTGAAGATTTTCTGTTCTTTTTCACCATTTACATCCCCTTTCGCAAAAAGCTGGAAATTAGGTAAAAATCCTTTTCCTGGACGAACATACCTGCAAGAAGCCAAAGGTTGGGACACAAGGGTACAAGTTAGGACTGTGAGATGTAGACAGGAAGGTCAGAAAGAGCAGAGATGCAACAGGGAGTGGTGACAAGGAGGAACCAAAGGACTTGTTTTGTGTGTTGGTCTTCCTGGTTCACTTCATTTCTTGATTCTAGTCTGCCTCCACTCCTTTAATTGTTCCTGTTTCAGGAGTAGCTGATCTCCAATTTCTCCACCATCCATCCATCCTGGGCTGTCAGGCATGAAGAGAGACTGTATGGGCCTCATCAGATTCACATCAATTAAAATTCGCTTGCAAGTGCCCGAAACCCATGAATCACCACTCTCCCTGGAAGTTCGGAGGATCTGAAGGGTCTCTGAGACAGGAAAGGAGACCTCTTACTGAGCATTAGGCAGCTACTTACTTGAGCCCGGGAAGAATCTCTGAATTGTCTCCTGGTTCTTGCTTTCCAAACTGGTTGCAGGGAAAGCCCAATATAACCAAGCCAAGTGGCTTCAGATCCTCCTGGAGTGCATTCAGCTCTGTGGTTAGAAAGGGGGACAACTGATGGCCTGACCTGGAGACTCCCATTCAGGAAGGATCCCTTGGGTCTGTTGCTGTCACAATAACATGGAAATGTATATCATCCAGGCTGAACAGAGGAAGACCCAATGGGCTAGTAGTTATTTTACAGAGAAAGAACCAGAAGGAGAAAACCATCTGTAGATCAGAGAATATGAACATCATGACTGTGGCTAGACCTGCATTCTGAGCCCCCTTATTGTGCAACACTTCTCAAACACACAACCACCCATAGGTTTGTTTGTTTGTTTGTTTTCAAACAGGAATTCCCAGGTCCCCTTTCCAAATCCACTCCTCCCAGATGGTGCCAGCCAATGTTGTCATTCAAAACCCAGACAGGCTTTAAAACAAAACCATCTGGGAGTACTATAGCTCATTGTCTAGCCCCCCTTGCTGGCTTGCAGATAGAATGGGCCTTTCTTTTTCTAAAGGAATAGGCATACTACATGAGTAGCGTGGTTCTCGCCTGGGTACAGGCTAGCTCACACTGAGCAAGTGCAGACAAATTTAGCAGGTACGAGAAGACAAGAGCTTCTAGCTGAACTTCCTGGGAAAGTAAAAAATGGATTCTACTTAAAAAAAAAAAAAGTCCCCCAAAGTTGAAGTAACGCTCAAACGTCAGTGCTCCCACTGTCCACTGCCATGAAGAGTTCCAGCTGCCCTGCTTCGACTCTGACAGTTGTCTCCTTCCTTAGCCCTCTCTGGGCTCTATCACGTTAGGATCCAGCTTGGCCAGTTGGACTCTCTCAAAGGACCCTTCAAAGTTAGAGATTGCCTCCCTATTTCCACACACTTTCCTCTCTTCCTCCCCAATCTCTTGTGTTTACGAGACAATCCCTCTGTCCAGGACAGAGAGACATTAGGAAGCCTGCCTTTCAGCCCCTTAGTAACTCTTCCTGGTTTGCTCATCTGTTACACGGCAAGTGTAAACTAAAGAAGGAGACTGCTCTTTCTTCCTCTTTGAGATATGGTTATCCTCTCAGCCCAGGCTGGTCTGAGCTTCCTTCCTCAGCCTTCAGAGACTAAGACTCACTGCTCTGCATCACCACACCATGATATAATTCATTCTTAAGGCCTCCATAAACTGATAAGATGGATTATGCTTCAATTTAAAAAGAATGAGGAATTGGGCTGACTTAAAATGTACATTATTAATTTCGAAGTCATCAAATAGTACTCACAACGTTCACCATGGGGGCTTGAGAAGAAAGAACATCTCTCACAAATGTGACAGTATTCTCGGGGGTCGGGGAGACAAGAAGCAGAAAGATTTTGTTCCTTTGACTTTTAGGCCTTGTGAATATATTACTTCTGCAAAGCACATTGCATACCACAGTATTCCACAAGAAGACCTTATTAGTTCACACAGCCGGAAGTCTTCTCCATCAGCTTCTTCTATTCTGGTCATATACTACACTTATAAAGCCTAGAAAGGCCCTGTTCCTCCTTTTATGGTCATTATATCTTTCCCTAGAAAAATCTCAAAAACATGGATCTTCTCTCTTGTATTTGCCAAGAAAACTTCTGGAATTTCCTGACTCATTGATATAATACCAAATTCATTCATATCTATTAATTCCAGTGGCAGTCTCAAAGAAGAGAGCAGGCCTACCCAGAGGAAGGGCCAGCCACTTTGTTGTCTTCTGTGGAGAGCTGAATCGTGTCTTGGGTTTTGCAGATCACACGCTTTCCATCACTAGGATCCACACAACTACAGACCTCTGCCTTAGGAGGCGAACACAGTCACAGGTGAGTAAATGCTGTGCTCCAATAAAACCTTTAACAAAAACTGTCTAGGTTTGGCATGTGGGCCATTCCTTGCTAATTTAAGACATCAGAGAAAGAAGTAAATTGCTATGATATATGGAATTGGAATAGATTATCCAGTGTAATTTAGAATGTGGTCAGCTAAAAATATTTCATCCTGAGGTCACATGGCTCTGAATTCTTACCAGGGTACTGGATTGTCAGACCACAGTAGGTAGCCACATTGACAAAGAGGACATGCTTTCCTGCATACTGCTTGAACGGAATGTGATCCTTCCCATTAAGAGCCAGAGCCTCGTAGTCGTAAATGGTGCCTTTCACGTCTTTGTAGCAGTCCATCTGGAAGAATTTGGAAAGCTTTGTTATGAGTGATAATGGTGGTCATGTCTGTTTGATCATTCAAAGCACACATGGACATTGAGGGCATTAGCTGGGACTCAGAGAACGAGCTGAATTGTGTAAGAGTTTAGAAAACCAAAAAGTGGGACTCCACATAAAAATCTATTGCTTATGTGGAGAAAGGAGGGACATGGAGAGGTCACTGTTCTCTCCATAGGAGCGACAAGTAAGTGGTGACATGGGACGGACCCCATGTGTGGAGGGGTCTGAAGGGAAGGAGCTAAAAGTAAATGTCATCACAGAGAAAAAAAAAAAAAAACCTTGGGTTTTGTGAGACTGAGGCCACAAACAGCCATGGATTAAAGTCACACAGCCTGTTGCTCTCTATGTGGCCACATTTTCATTGCTTCAGTGCTTCATGGTGGCCTAGTTACTTCTCTTTTCCTAACTCTTCTGACTTTCTACCCCTATGAACAAGATAGAATGAGACGATCTCTAGCCTGGAGTAAGATCTACAATCAGTGTGTCTATGCATCTGGGTTGTTCTCATACCTGGGTCTCAGAGCCCCTCTCTCCTAAGAAAAACAGCACAAAGAAGCTCCCAGGTTTGTTATTGTGGAAAACACTATAGTTTCCTTAATGGATTTCTCTCTCCTATCCTTCTCTTACTCATATGGCTGTCTCACATGCCAAACCCATGACAATAAACCCTGTGTGCCAAGAAATGGTATGGAGAGCCCCAGTGACAGACTAGCTGGTCACATCTGAAGATATTTGAGCAGATCCCCACACATCAGAAATAAGTTCTATGTGAAATTCTTTTCTTTTAAAGATTTATTTATTTATTTTATGTATACGAGTACACTGTAGTTATCTTCAGACACACCAGAAGAGGGCATCAGATCACGCTGCAGATGGTTGTGAGCCATCATGTGGTTGCTGGGGATTGAACTTAGGACCTCTGGAAGAGCACTCAGTGCTCTTAACCACTGAGCCATCTCTCCAGCCCTCTATGTGAAATTCTTACTGCACATCCTCATGTTAAATTTCTCTATAAGGTAGGTGTTAGTTTTATTTCTGTCTCTGCCTTAACTGGGTCCCTGCTATGCGAAGGTGGACAGATGTTCACCTTCACAGCCAGATCTACTCACCATGTTGGGGGTGGGCAGCTATAAATTGTTCATGGAAGAAAAGAAGTTCTATCCCACTGTGTGAGTGAATGTTGATTACTTCTAATATCCCCTCCTCTGTGTTTCTTCTATCTTCCTGTGGACTACCCCTTCTACTGCTACACAGATAGAGGTTGTCGATAAAACAGTTGAGATCCAAATGGAGAGCAGAGCTAGCACTAGATTCTCAGACACCCATCACTCCAAACCTAATTGCTTTAGGATTCTGGTTATTATTTTTCCCCATGAGTTGTTTTTTTTTTTTTTTTTTTTTTTTTAAACAAAGTAGTCCTTTCTTTGTTCATCATTGGGTCTGTGATTAGTCAACTTCTCTAAACTCAAGTCCCTACCTACCTGATGACCATGGTCATCAGACCTGCTCTGATCTAATATGGCATGGGGGGGGGCATCCACTTGGAGATGCAGTGGAGAAAGGATAATTGGTTTTTTTTTTTTTTAAAGATTTATTTATTATTATTATATCTAAGTACACTGTAGCTGTCTTCAGACAGCACCAGAAGAGGGTGTCAAATCTCATTACGGATGGTTGTGAGCCACCATGTAGTTGCTGGGATTTGAACTCAGAACCTTTGGAAGAGCAGTCAGTGCTCTTAACTGCTGAGCTCCAGAAAGGATAATTGTTAATGGACTCTTTCCTCCTTATCCATATGCAACTCAACAACTCCTATTTATGAAAGGGAAGCTGATTCAAGAAGAGAAGAAAGGTTAGAGGGGACCACCAGGAGAAGTACACTGAGGCAAGGCTCTTACAAGAAGGGCGGAAGGGACAAAAGTGACCATATTCAGCCCTGCTGTGCTCTCTATGGGCCTTACCTTCATCCTTTCCGGCCTGAGGGTTGTCTCCACATAGCTGGCTAGAAGAAGTGGAACAAGATAGAAGACTCTTAACTGTGTAGCCATGACTAGTACTGCCAATTTCTGGTCTGAGGGCCTGTGGTCTTTGTTCATCTCCTCAGTTTTTTGATACCTTGGCCAAGACCAGCCCACACCTATCAAGACCAATCACAGGGCAGTAAGTATTCCTGTCCAGCAAACCTAGAGAATTTAAGTCATATCCTTGCCTACACACGCCCCCATGAGCACTCAGAATTCAATAGTGTGGTGAAGAGCTGGAACTCATATGAGTCCTGAATTTTATCAGGATTTATCAGAATTATCAGAAAGCGGTGGCAAGCCCTTGGATGTAAATGTTGAGAGATAAACACAAACTTCCTTGCAAAATAGTTGACATGAATGTTCTAAATACTGTTAATAAGGCTTGAGATATGTAGTTCATGTATGTTTAGTATGCTCCAAGTTCAGTGCATAAAAACAATGATGAAACCAACCAATCAAGTACTTTACCTAACATTATTATTTTAGATTTTTTGTTAAATAAAGAACACATCAATTAGTACACTGCTATTCTGCATAGGGTTGGGCAGTAGCAGAAATACCGCCTATTATTTTAGCTTAAAAACAAAAAACAAAAAACAAAAAACAAAGAGTAGAAGCTAGAGAAATGGCTCAGTGCTAACAGTACTTGCTGGTCTTACAAGGGAATCGAGCTTGGTTCCCACCACCCACATCTGATGGCTCACAGCTACCAGCAACTTCAGCTTTAGAGGACCTCAAGCCTTCTTCTATATTCTTTGGGTACCCACAGACACATTTGCACATATGTGTAGACACACATACATACACACACACACACACACACACAAAGTCAATAAATAAAATAAAACCTGAAAAAAATGTGAAAAGCTCTGAAGGATAAACCCATCTAGAATCTGTTCACGAGAACTTGGGTGTGGGGAATGGGGCAGGAATTGAGAATAAACCACAACACATTGATACACTCATTTATAGAAATGCTTTCAAGGACTTATAAATCAGTAATTTTTAAAAAATCTGATAAAGAGAGAAATGAGCACAACTCAGGAAAGCCAGTGGTATCTGTGGTAGGATACAATGTTCTCTCTCAACAATAATCAAAGAATTATGAATAAGAAAAGATAAATCTGAGTTTATCAGATTGGCACAAGTTAAGAGGAATGGTGGGACTCAGCCTGGGTGTAGTCCGGCAACTGTGCTCCTGTACAGAAGGAGGGGGATGGGGGAACCTGAACACTGTCAACTCTTTGGGTGGCTACTCTGAATGCAGTGCTTTTTATTTTTTGAACTAATTAATTTGGGTGTGGGGGGGGTGTTGTGTTTAAAATTAGCATATAAAGCACTAGTGAGTTTCTCGATGTTCTCCCCACCCCCACCCTGTCCCCTGCCTCTCCCATGTACTTCTTGCTCAGTAGCCCCCGTGTGACTTTCATGACATGGGTATTCTATTACCCACCTTTAATCTCTCCCCATTTTCTTAAAACCTCTTTTCCTCTTCTCACGATCCCCTTTCTAATTTCATGACTTATATTAACCCTTCATACACATATGTGCATATAAAGAAATAAAAACCTAGGATCCATATGAAAGAAAGAATACAGCATTTGTCCTTTTCAATCTGGGTTATTTGACTTAACATAGTAATTTCTAGTACTATTCATTTTTATGTCACAATTTTATTTTTCTTTTCTTTTTTTTTTAAAGATTTATTTATTATTATATGTAAGTACACTGTAGCTGTCTTCAGACACACCAGAAGAGGGCATCAGATCTCATTACGGATAGTTGTGAGCCACCATGTGGTTGCTGGGATTTGAACTCAGGACCTTCAGAAGAGCAGATAATGCTCTTAACCCACTGAGCCATCTCGCCAACCCTATTTTTCTTTCTGGTTGAATAAAATTCCATTATGTGTATGTACTACATTTTCTTTCTCTCTGTGTTTGTTAATGGGCACCTAGGCTGGGCCCAATCCTTGCAACAAACATAGGAAAAGTAGCTCTGAGGTAGACCTTGGTACTTCAGGGACTTTAAGATTTTGAGAATCCTCCATCCTGAGTTTCACAGTGGCTGCACTGGGTTACTGCACAATGGGCAATCAGAGGTCCTCTTTCTCCCATCTTTCCTGGCATTGCTGGTCTTAGCCCTTTGTTTGAGATGAACTGGAATCTCAGGGTAGTTTCTATTTTCGTTTCTCTATTGCCTAAGGCTATTGAACATCTTTATTTATTTATTTTTGAGACAAGATCTTGTGTAGTCCAGGCTGAATGAAATTTTTATGTACCCAAGGATGACCTTGAACTCTTCCTGTTTACAATTCTCAAATGCTGGAATTACAGGAGTGTGCCACCACACTCAGCAATGTGGGATACTCTTTAAAAAAAATTACATTTTATGTAGTGTGTGTGTGTGTGTGTGTGTGTGTGTGTGTGTATACGCGCGCTATGAGGGATGAGTGGAAATCATAACCTTTGAGAATTAGACATGATGAGTCACTGAATGTATTTATTACATTGGTCCACTGAGAAAGTTTTAAAAAATTGTAAGAATGCTGAAAATGAAAATGCTCTCCCTTTCTTTTGTTTGAAATGATACCAAATCTTCCTGTTATAGTGTTATTAACTTGTAAACTACATTGTTACATTGTGTATTTTTTTTTTTTTTTGAAGAAACTTGTGACCTAGTATGTGCTCTATTTTAGAGAGGGTTCCATGGGCTTCTGAAAAGAAAGTGTATTCTGTTTTCCTTTGACAGAGTAGTCTAGGTGTGCCAGATGACTTCATTTGATCTGTGCTGTAGTTATTTTGGACAGTTCGTTGATTTTTAGTTTGAGTGATGTCTGTTAGGGACACTGTGTTGACACCACAACAAGACCTGCCAGATATTCCATTTCTCTTATATTAATTTTAGGAAATTGTGTGCTTCAATGTTTAATCCACATATACTTAATGCCATTATGTCTTCTTGATGAATTATTCCCTTTATTAATATGTGATGGGTTTCATTATCTCTTTCCACCAATAGTAGCTTGAATTTTACTTTGTCTGACACCAGACAACCTTTTGTTTTTCAGCTTTCTTCCATTCAGGAGTCTGTCCACCATCCTTTGAGTCCATCAGAGTGTCTTTACCACTGAGATATGGACTTAGGTCTCCCTGGCAATGGGCAGAGACACCTTGCTGTTGTTGGTGCTCGTTTATAAGTCAAGAGTAGAGCAGTTGACAGTCCTTCATTCCTCCTAGCTTGATGCCTGACTTGATGGCAAAAGCTGTCTTATGCCTAGGACACATAAAAATCAAATCAAATCAAATCCAGGCAGTGCCTCAATAGAGGAAGAAAACAAATAGACTTGCGTTCCAGGTCCACAGTGCAGGCAGGGGAAAATGCTCACAGACCTGCTCTCTGCCCCATTGTATAGGTGGGCCATAGACACATAGGGCTCCATGAATAGCATTGAAGAAGGAGGAAGACAGAGACATGCAACCACCTACAGACTTGCCCTCTGGCACACAGCACAGGCAGATAGATACACATATGCTGCTACACCATGCACCAAAGGCTGAGGATGTCACTCTGGGTCTGCAAGCCACATGGCCAGCCTGCAGCAGGAGCCATCCCAATGTGCAAACACGGGGTGCACAGATGGGAGAGAAAGAGAAGTGGAGCAGCTTAAGCATTATGAAGAAAGATGGAGCTGGAGACTCAAGGGTGGAGTAGCCTGCTGTGAGTGGCCAGCCCTGTCACTTGGGGCCATGGTGAGGTCCCAGTTGGAGCTGCCTTTGAGGACCATGTCTGGGTCTATGACTATGAAGTGGCAGGTGTCATTGTCTGAGGCTCATATTACCACTAGAGAACATGGGCATATCCAGGCCTTGCCCCTCCCTGGCTTCGATGCTCTGGAGAGCTGGCCCCATCTCTCACTAGCAACGGAACTTGGGAGAGCAGAAGAGAGGGCCCTACCTCAATTCAGTTTGCTCTCTCTGTGACCATCATGGAGCTGGAGATGTGATCTCTCAGCTTCCTGCTCTGGTTGCCTGCTTCTATGCCTTTCAGCCTTTCATACTATTATGAACTTTCCTTCTGGAACCATAAGTCAAAATAAATTGTCTTTCTTAAGTTGCCTTTGGTCATGATCTTTTCTCTTATGGCCACAAAATGTAACTAGTAGGGATGCTCACTAATATTTCTAAATTTGAGAATTTTTCTGCTTTAATTTCATGGCATAGATTCTCTTTGCCATTGGTTTTTAATCTCAGTTCCTTCTATCCCATGAATTTGTAGATTTGGTCTTTTAATTGTACCCTAGCTATCTTGGAAGCTGTGGCTCTGTTCATTCATTTTATATTTCGGGGGTTTTCAGGACAGGGTTTCTGCATGTAGCCCTGGCTGTCCCGAAACTCACATTGCAGACTAGGCTGGTTTCAAACTCAGAGATCTGACTGCCTCTGTCTCCTGAATGCTCGGATAACAGGCATTCTCCACCACCCAACATTATTTCTTAATTGATGTTTAAATGTAGTATTTCATTGACATTGTCCTCCAGCCCTGAGGTTCTTTCTTCTGATTGGTTGAGTCTATAGGTGATGATTTCCACTGTGTTTTTATTTGGTTCATTGAATTTGTTTATGTCTAACACTTTTATTTGTTTGTGTTTTCCCCCAAATCTCAATATTCTTAGCAATTCTCCCATATTACTTCCATTTTTATCCACGTTGTTGATTTCCTCATCCATTTTTGTGGACTTTTCCTCCTATGCTTCTTCCAGGCCCTTGTTTGAATTCATCTGGTTGTTTCTAGTTTCTTTTAGGCAACTGACAATTTTTACTGATAAACTTTGGAAATACTCATCCAGTATTATGTCTATTTTGGATTCTCTTAATTTATAGTTGAATTTTATGGTCTTTTAGAGTCGTGTTGCCTTGGCATTTCACATTTATTTTGTTTCAGTAATGCAACTTGCATGTCAGTCAGTTTGGACATTTCTTTGGTTTTATTTGGAGATATTAAGCAGCCTGATCTTGAAGGGCTTCATCTCTAGCACCACTTCTGGAGGATTCTGAAGACGTTTCCTGTGCTTTATTAGAGCTTTGTGATGGTGTAATAGCAGCTGCAGTGGCAGAGCCCCCTTGATTGGCCTTATGTGGAAGGCACTGCCTTTTATCAAGTCCCCATTGTGGATATCTGAGAGGCGGTGGCTCAGACTTTTGCTTCCATCCTGGATGTAGTAGATCCACAGAGACAGTAGTTCAAGCCTGGGAGCTGTTTGGCTAATGGGCTCCCAGGACAGTCATTTCTGGAAGTGTGACCTTTGGCCTAGTTCCATCAGCGTCGCATGACTGTATTATTTATAAAAATATTTACCTCTAGTCCATGCCCACTTTCAGAGAGTAAAAACACCAAGCAAACAGAGACAACAGGTTGGAAAGATAACAATCTTGTTTATGCTTCATCAAGAGATTTGATAAAAAACTGTTGAGATGGAGGAAAGATTAAAGGGAAAAAGGGTGGATGTTGATCTGCGCTAGCTGTTCTTAGTGCTTTAGAATTATAAAGAGGATGCAAATTCAGCAACTAACTTGATTCTAATGAGATAAGTAACAGAAAGATGCTTGAGAAGTATTCAGATTAGCAAGACTCTTAGATCTTCCCTCTTTTCCCGCACTGAACTCTGGCCCCTCCGCCCATACTACCCTGCCAGCTCGGCTTCACAGACCTTGGGAGTTCTGTTACCAGAATGAGAAAGGATTCCTCTCTAGCTCTAAGCTATCTTCCCAGCCTGCCCCGTCTGCAGTTCTCCTCTCTCAGGTTCACACCAAAGCAGCCGCCTCCTGTTCCAATGTGAAATCTGAGTGGGAATTATTCTCCATGCCTGTGAGCCTGAGTATTCATGACTTATCTGGGAACCCGAAGCCTTTCCTCCTGTCAGACCTCTGATCTTTTCTTGGAGGCCTCTAATCTCTGGGGAGGAACCTAAAACAAGGATAGACTGATCCAGCTACAGAGCTCCTCAAATCCTTTAAGTCACCCTGCTGCCTAACGATACTGACTGACTGGCCCTCCATCTCTGTCTTGGCTCAGACAATCATAAAGATTCGAATAATAAATCCTGGAACAACACACTTTGGTTTCTCAGCCTTTCCAAATCACCTAGACTTTGATTAAATTGTGTTCTGGGCCTTTGGATCTCATCTGCCTAACTGGAGAAATATAAACTTTATGCAGTGTGTTAGCTCCTGCTTCAGTGTTGCTAAGCTAAAACACTCTGACAAAGACATCCTGGGGAGAAAAGGGTTTATTTGGCTTTGAAAGCCACCAAAAAGAGATCAGGGGGAAACATTGCTCACTGGCTTGCTCAACTCACTTCTTTGTACAACCTAGGACTGACCAGGGCCGGTACTACCTCAGTGGACTGGGCCCTCCCACATCAATCATTAATCAATAAAATATCCCACAGACATGCCCATGTTCAATCTGATGGAGGCCGTTCCTCAATCAAGGTTCCCTTTTCCCAGGTGATTCTGTTTTTTCAGGCTGACAAAACTTAACCAGCATAAGAAGTTAATTTTAAAAATACAGGTGTGATTTATTCAAATTCTAGCTTGAGATAAACAGACTTTGATTATTTTGAAGAAAGTAATGTTTAAGCAGAAAAACACAATTTGACTAAAGTTTGGGGTTCTTCTGTAGAGGCCAAAAGGTTTCTTGGGAGCTGGGACTCAGCAGGAGGCTCAGGCCAGGGCACTGCTCACCAGCTAGAGTGCGCTCAGCAGCTTACTGCTTCTCTTCACACCTCCCACCAGGCCCAGTTATCAAGTCTTTACTATTTTCTTTCGGGATGGTGAAATCATAGTCTTTATGGTGAAATCATAGTCTTTATGGTGAAATCATCTTCTTTCTTTTGGGTTTTTTTTTTCTTCCTTTTCTTATACCCAAGGCCCAGTGGAAATTCTGAAAACCAGGCATGCTAACCAATACAAACAGACACCCCAGTGTGAGGCTCTCAGTTTCCTTCCTTAGAATTTCCCAAAGCTTTGGACCTAAGATTGTTGACGTTGAGCAGACTCGTGTGTGCTCATGTATTTGTACAAAGATGGTTATAGGATTTTTTTTTTTAAATTTACATTGGTGTTCTGCCTTCATATATGTATGTTTTGTCTGTGTGAAGGTGTCCAGGAGTTACAGACAGGTGTGAACTGCCATGGGGGTGCTGGGATTTGAACCTGGTCCTTTGGAAGTGCTTTCAACCACTGAACCATCTCTTCAGTCCTTATGTTATAAATCTTGTGGGTCACTATTGAGACAGTTGAGATGGAACTTATGGGATACTAGGCTAGTATTAAACACTAGTAAAATGCTGGCAAAATACCCTAAAATAACTATGATCATTTATTGTAAGTTCTTAATTGCACTCTTTTTGATGTTCATCTTCCTGAATTGAAGCAAAGAGGTGGCCATGAGGCCATCTCAGTCCCTAACTAGCAGATGTTGGAGTCTGCTGTGCTGCCGTGGTTGCTGTGAACTAAAGGGCTATGGGGCAAAATAGTTAGCCAGATGATCCTACCAACATCAGCCACCTGGAACACTTTATAGACACCTTGGAAACACGATGTAGTTACTGATCATTACAACTGATTGTCCCAGCCCCCGAGGGCATATCCCCAGCCAGGATATGTTTGAGACAGTTTGTACCAGACTTTTTGATATGACAAGCCTTGAACTCTAGATGACCCTGCAATCATTTCTGTCTATGTCAGAGTGGTAATTTTCCTGATGACTTAGAAGAGGGATTCCTGTGCCTGATGATAAAGACAGGGCTTATGAATGGTCCACAACAATCTTGTCCAAACAAGTGGTTATGATTGGTCTAGAGTTCCCTTCCTGGGCTTTGGTTGAGTTCAGTGAGCAGGCTGGGAGACATTCTTCCACACGCCACACTGCCTCTCTGGATGCGGTAGCATTAGAACTGATAAAAGGCTTCTCTTGAATGCTCTTTTCTTGTGAACATTTGTAGTGAGGGCTGAGCTGCTACCAGAGAGAAAACCAGCCGGGTGAAAGCTGCAGAAACTCCTGTCAACATCTTGCAGAGGAGATGTTTGACAGCTGAACAGTTGAACAGTTTGGATACAGCCAGGGAAGGAAGATGGGGAGATGGCAAAGGAGAGCAGAGAGCTGAGGGTGAAGATCAATCAGCAAGAGCTAGAAGGCCAGAGAGGAGAAGCTGCGGGCCCTGAGTGTCATGAGGCACTGGAGAACTGTTGAGGTTAAGAACAGGGGTCTCATATCCCAGGCCAAGAGCAGCAACCCTGGCCAGTCTTAATGACCAAGAGTCCTTAGTCCTTAAGTCTTACATCCAAAACCTGGCAGGTAACCACAACACTAGAGGGTACTACCTGCTGCCACCCATTGCTGTCACCTGCTGTTCCCAAGCTGCCAGAGAAGAACCATTGAACTTGTCCTTGACTTACCTACCAGTTCTATCTGGGTAGGGCAAAGACTCCCAGCCAGCTGCCTCATACACCGCCACAAGAGATGGCCCATCGCTCATGGAGGAAACCTTATATGGTTGCATGGATGGATAGGTTATGCACACAAATATTTGAAGGGACCAGAAGTTTCCACTGAAATGACAAGGAATATAATTTTAACAAATAAGATTTTAGCTACAAATAGTTGGGTATGTGCCTTATATCAAGTCTGTAAAAGCCAATCCAACGCTAAGCTGAACTATGTCTTGAAAATCTTTAAAAACTTTCTGACTTTAAAATTCCTTATCATCTTAAATGTGGTGGGAGACTAGAGTGGGAGGGATCAGATCCCAGTCTTGGCCTGTTTTCCCAGTCAGGCTGTGATCTTCCTGATGCTGGGATTCATATGAGGCTAGGTGGTTTGCTCAAGGGCACACACCTAGTGAGTGACACTTTGGATTTCAGCCTTTGTTCATGACATAATCCCACCTGAAATTCAGCACTAGGTTTCTGGTTTTAGTGCCTCTGAACACAAAGGGAACACATGGCCTTTGGAGACCAGTATACTTCTCAGTCTCTGACTCAAGTGGTATTTTCTGCAACTACCCATATTCAATTCAGACACTTTTGTCCATTTTTTTTTTTCTTGGCTGTTCTGAACTAGATCCTTCTGCCATTTTATTTGGATCCCCATTCAGGGTCTTTCTGTTCCCTAGATTGCAAGAGTGGAGCATAGCACTGACTCCAACTCTGCCACTGTAAAGGAATGCCACCTATGTTTACGCACAATGTGTAGTTCATGAATATGTTGCACACCAATAATCTCATTCAGCTTTACAATCAGCCAGTTACAGAAATGAGGCAGACACCATCAGCTCAAATTAGCTCAAAATCAGAAAAGGCAAGTTAAGAAAGGCAAAAATGCCTTAACTAAAGGCTCACAATGGTGTAGGTCCAGACCGTAAACCTGAATTCTTATTCAAATCTTCTTGACAGTCCCCATAATACATGCTGGAAAACACAGGACTCTCACTAATGGGTCTTGCATATGTGATTTCCAGCTTCACGGCTCTAAGTTTTCTAAGCTTCCTCACCTCCATGCCTGTTGTGATAAACTTTGGGGCAATATGGCTTAACTTGAGTCTTCGCTGAAGCAGCTGACTTGGTGCCGACTTCCTGATGGGTCTGTCATTTATGCCAAGTACCCCTCCTCTGACTGGCCTCAAAAGGAAGTCTGCTCCTCAGAGGCTGAGAAAGTGCGGTGGTGAGAGGAATAATGTGTCCTCCCTGAGGCCTTGTTCTTGTCCAGTGCACTGGATTTAGTGTGGGAGTGCTGTGTCCATGCCTAACTCCAGGAACTCAAGTCTCCCACACCACTGTGATTCATGTCCAAGAGGAGACCAAGGGGAGGGAGGAAGGTCTGCCACAGGCCAACACTGCAGCTCTGGCCTTGGGGCAACCCTTAGAGACTGAGAGAGCTCTGATGCATCTGGTACTTTTGGTTTCTCAGGATCTGATAGGTGTTTCATTGGATTGTTTCCTGGAGCAAAGGGTTTACCTTCTCCCAACATGTTCCAACAAAACAACTTTCTAAAAAAAAAAAAAAAAATGCAAGAAAAATGCTTGCCCCAGAGCCCCAAAGTTTAAAAATCCATGAAACAATGAGAAAAATGTTCAGCGTCATCACCAATAGGGTCTTTTCATCAAGTTCTTGTGGACAGCCAAGAAGAATAGCAATAGGCTTGCATCGAGGCGGC
>NW_022196913.1:25502920-25506145 GCF_008632895.1 Mastomys coucha
GGGGGGGGGGGGGGGGGGTGGCGTTCTGGAACCTCACCAACCAACAACTCCACCTGGCCCTGGGCATTTTGTTAATAACTTATGGTTTCTCGGAGAAAAGCCTCCATGCAGAGACCTCCAATTAAGCTCTTTTTAAAAAAATTATTTTTAGGAAGCTTATAAAATAGTGGGTTTCTATATTTTTTCCAGACATTCTTAGTGTTAGTTAACCCTTCTCTATCTGCTTTTCTGCCGTACCCTTCCCTCCCATCCTCACTATCACCCATGATTCTCTCTTACCCCTTCATACACCTGTGTACTCTACTATCCCCCTCTCTGGGCACTTTCTCTCCCCACCTTCAAAGGCACCTTTCTAGCTTTCTGTCTTCTACAGTTACTCCAGGTCAAACACTGCACATTTGAAGCTGGGATCTACACATGAAAGAGAATATGTAATGTTGGTTTTTCAAGGCCTGTGTTACCCTACTTAGTATAATTTTTCCAGGTTCATTCATTTCCATGGAAGTTTCATATTTCTTTGTAGCTGAAATGAAATTCCATGGTGTCTATGTATCACGCTTTCTTTGCCTGTTCTTCAGTTGATGGATTTTCAGGTTGTTTCCATTTTGTAGTGATTGTGAATAGAGCAGCAAGGAACACTGACAAGTCATAAATCTGCAGTAGAATAGAGAGTCTTTTGGGTATATGCCCAAGAGTGGTTTATCTGGGTCCTATGGGGTGCATTTTTTGAGGTATCTCTGTAATCAAACCCCTGTGGTTTTTGTTTGTTTGATTTTTTAATCTCTTGTTGTTAGGTGGAATTCCCCTTGTTGACAAATTAGGCTATGGAACTGTGGAGAGAAAGTTGTTTTATGGCCACTGAGGACATCATATGTAACCGGAAAGAACTGTGAAGTGAGAAAACTTTTGTCTCAATTGAAAGCTAAAAGTCAGCGTTCTAACATATTGTGGTTCTAGGAAGACACATGGTTGCCGGGGCAGAGTGTGTAGGTTAGAACATCAGAGCAGGCAGTTTAGGAGGTCAGAGCATGCAGTTTATGACATCATGTAGGCTGAGTGACCAAAGAGGGAGAGATTCCACCTGCCTTATGATAGGAGAGGCGTTCTGAGTCAGTGGGGAGCCCAACGCTTCATAAAGAGAAGTGGGCATGCCTGCCTTTTTTTTTTTTTTGCGGAGTAGAGATGAACTCTACTCTTGGGGTGCAGGCGAGCAGGCGAACTTTCCCTTCCTGAAGGGAATATGATTTTTGTCCAGTGTTGTTTGCTGTGGAAACACTCTTCACAAGACAGTCCGGGCAATAGCCCCTGCCTGTGCCACGGCACAAAGACATACTAGGATCTGCAGGGATTGTATTTCACAACAGCACATGATTATAAGCTTACTTAATAAATGGGATTAGGATGAGGAAAGCTTTATCTTATCTTACTTCCTTGTTTATTCCAAATCCTCCATCCAAATCCCTTTATTAAAACAACACTCTTAGGGCGGCTTATTCTCCTCATGCCATCGAGGGAGGCCTTTTGTTGGTGGCTGTTTCAGTGTTTGTTTTTGAGACAGTTTCACCCTGTGGCTGAGGCTAGACTTGAACTCACAGTAACCCACTTTCCTCAGCCCCTTGAGTGCTGGGATTGCAGGCATGAGCCACCACAGTTGTAATCCTTGCTATTTTGTTTTTAACTTTGGCGTCTCAGACTCTGTGGCCTAAATGTCCCTTTTATCTGGTCCCACCCCAGTGGCTGCCTACTAGCACCTCTCCACACCCACAGGACACAGAATGTCCTATTCCTACTTCCTACCTCTTAGGATTTATGGTCATCCTGGGCTTCATTCAATTTGTTTTTGCTTGCAAGACATATGTATGTCTTTGTTAGGGTTTGTACTGCTGTGATGAAACACCATAGTCAAAAGCAGCTTGGGGAGGAAGGTCATCTTATAGCTGCCAGGTCATACTCCATCCCTAAGGGAAGGCAGGGCAGGAAGTGAAGTGGAGGCGGTCATACTCCATCCCTAAGGGAAGGCAGGGCAGGAAGTGAAGTGGAGGCCAGGGAGGAGTGGTGCTTACTGGCTTGCTCCTCATGGCTTGCTCAGCCTGCTTTCTTACAGCACCCAGGACGGCCTTCTCAGAGATGGCACTGCCAGTAGTAAACTAGACCTTCTATATCAATCATCCATCAAAAAGAGACAGCACAGGCTTAGCTACAGATCGGTATGATAAGGCCATTTCCTCAATTCAGGGTCCCTCTTCCCTGAAATATCTGTAGCTTACGTCAACCAGCCAATACAGTATATAAATCTAAAACAAAACTTCAACCTTTAACAATTGAAGAATCTTAAGATTCAATGTGCTTACGTGCTCAGACGTATGTGTGTGCACGCGCACGTGCGCATTCGTTGCAGACAGAGAAGATGAAAACTATGGCCCCTAAAGAGCAATGTCAGTGAAACCACTTTGGGGAATTATTAGTATTCTTTATAAACACATAGAACAAATGATCCAACAATCCCACTCCTAAGTACTCAAGAAAACATGAAAACACATTTACAGAAAAGATTGAATAAGAATGTTCATCCACAATAGTGTAAAATGGAAGTAGAACAAACAGCTTTGATCAGGAGGATGAACAAAGTTTCATGTGTATAGGTAATCACAATGTAATTTTTCAGTGACTATCTGAGTATGTTTCATGCTTTGAGTATTCATCAAATGTTTTTGCTTAAAAATTGGCAGCATTGAAATAACTCAGTATGTTTGAGCCTGAGTTGGATCCTAAATAATTATTGTTGGTTTTGTAGGACATGATGGTGATATGGCAGTTAAGAATGACAAATGGAGAAACACCCAGATGTTTAGGGGAGAGAGCAAAAGAAGAGATGACCAGGAGGATACAAAGATCCATTATGCAATGTGCCTGCTTTGGGGCAAGTGTGAAGAACTTCATTTAAAAGTGGTTTGTTGTCGGGGCTGAAGAGATGGCTCAGCATGTAAAAACACCTGCTTTTCTGGAAGTGTGATAACCTGAGCTTAAATTTCCCAAGTAAAATGTTAGGCATGGCTGCAAATGGCTGTAGCTCCAGGATTGGGCGACAGAAACAAGCTTCACTGGCTGGTCAGAGAGCCTAGCTGAAGAGGGAGTTCAATGAGAGACTTCTTTCTTTCTTTTGTAAGGAGAAATTAAAGCTTTAAACCTGTGCTGACTAGGAAGAAAAGTTATGGGCCTAAGAAT
>NW_022196913.1:25506465-25527558 GCF_008632895.1 Mastomys coucha
TCTCGTGATTCCTTGGGTGTACGTCCTCCCGAGATTTGAGTGGGGGTCTCCCCCAGGGGTCTTTCACACTCTCTCTCTCTCTCTCTCTCTCTCTCTCTCCCTTCCTTCCTTTCTTCCTTCCTTTCTTTTCTTTTCTTTTTCTTTTTTCTTGCTATTATATTATGTGGCAAATTTTTGTTTTTCTTGAGATTGGCAATTTAGAGTCAGGCAGTGAGTGAGTCACTGGGAATGGGTTCTGAATGTCTGCAAAGACCATCACAAGTCACTGGGTCAGGCTCCAGTCAGTCCGAGTCTAAATAAAGAGGAGTAGGTGAGTGAGCATACACAAGCTTTTTGTTTGCTTGCTTCATTGATTTGGGTTTTTTGGTTTCTATGGGAATTTTGCCCTTGCTTTTTACTTTCATCTCTACAATACAGTTTTCAAATTTTTTTGGGAGGGCGGGGGTGGTTTCAAGACAGGGTTTCTCTGTGTAGCCTTGGCTGTCCTGGAACTCATGCTGTAAACCAGGCCTGCCTTGTCGAACTCAGAAATCTGCCTGCCTCTGCCTCCCAAGAGCTGGGATTAAAGGCGTGCGCCACCACCGCCCGGCAGTTTTTAAAATTTTTAAAGGAAATAAATATTAGGTGTGATGGCACATGACTATAATCAAGCACTTGAGAGGCTGTGGCAGGAGAATGTGGGTTTGGACCAAACTTAGTACTTGGTGAGAGCATGTCTAAAGTACATTAGCAATATTTAGTCTTTGTCCCTATTCCTGATCCAAAGGTTTAAAAACCCTCTGAACTGCCTGAGTGACAGGTGTGTCTTCTATTTGCTAATGTGATAACTCTTTAAAATAGTGCTAGTTGCTAGAAAACTCAACGAAGGCATGATTGATTAGACACGTGATGCCTTCATTTCTACCCTCTTCCAAAGAAAGGATAGTCACTTAAGATCAAATTCAGTCATCAATGACCAATCTAACTAGTAATGTCCAGGAAATGAAGTCTCTGTAAAATGCCCTAAACAGCAGCACACAGAGCTTCTGAAGCCGCAAACTCTTGGGGTGCTGAGAAAAGTGCTCACACTCAGAAAGGTATTGAAGTCTGCATGTAGCTACCCCAGGTCCTGCCCTACACACTCCATTCATTTGGCCGTTCCTCAGTTGCATCTTTTATTATAACCCAGTCAATGCGAATGAAGTGTCTTTTTGAGTTCTTTGAGTTAGTTAAAGCATTAACACACTTGAGGATATTGTTAGGGACCTAAAATTTATTGCTGTTTGATCAGAAACAGAGGTGGTCTTTTTGGGTCTTAAGACTACCTCCTTAGGAAAATGTCGAGGCAATAAACCTTTAGTCTATAAGATCTGGAAGAAAACAAACAAACAAAACCCAAATCAATGAAGCAAGCAAACAAAAACCCCAAGCTTGTGTCTGCTCATTCACCTACTCCTCTTAGCTACAGAGTCTCCTTTAAAAAGGAAACTTCAACCTCGAGAGCTGAGAAAGCAGAGTGCACATTTGACTCTCATTGTCAAGGAGTTAGCACTGCTAGTCCCTTAGCTCTCAGTCTTTGTCAGAGCCACATCTCTGCTCTCTCGGGACCATGTATGGGATGAGCAAAAGAAAAAGATATAAGCAATGAAGTGTGTGTGTGTGTGTGTGTGTGTGTGTGTGTGTGTGTGTGTATGTGTGTGTGTGTGTGTGTGTGTATTCCGGGTAATGGGACAAGGCAAGGGTCTAAGAGGGTTTTAGTCTCTGGGATCTGTAAATGTTCTTATAGGGCAACTATTTTTGGAAAAGTGATTAAGATAAGGATTTTGAGATGGAGGGATTACTCTGGAACATCTGGATTATCCCTAAATGCAGCCACAAGTATCCTTGAGGGAGGCAGAGAGACATTTTACTATGAAGACTGGAGAGGTGCAGGCAATGAAGGCTCACTAATTAGTTTTCACTAATGACACACATCTCCTCCCATGCTTTTCAGTCTTTCCTACATATTCATCCTAATGGGTATGAGGAGATGCTTCACTATGCTTTTAATATGAAATTAGATCTTGATCAGCCATATTGATTTTTTCCATATTGGTCACTCATAGCTTCTCTATTTCTCCCCTTTTAAGGACAAGGTCTCTATGTGTAGCTCAGGCTAGCCTCAAACTCAACCTCCTAACTGCTGGGAATACATGTGTGCACCACATCTGTCTTCTTTTGAGAAATATCTATTCAGTGATTTTATTTATCCCTTCAGCTTTTAATAGTATTTTTCTTGTTTCTTGCCAAGCCCTCCTGAGAAGCATCTGTAACATCCATATGTCTATCAACAGTCAGGCAACTACACATCCTATCATGTACCTCACATTTTTTCCTGCTTTGCCCATTTCCCAGTTCCAAAGACTTTACTTGTGAAATCTGTCACAGTTGTACCTCACTTTCTACTAAAGTCTGTGTTACTCTCCTGTAAAAAATTACCACAAACTTAGGTGGTAATTTAAGTGATGGGTAAAGGCTCTCTCAAGAACAAAAAGAAACTACTTAGCATAAGCAGTTCTGATGTGCTCATGCATGATTCTGTAACAACCCTGTAACATAGACCACCCCCATGGAATGGATGGTACCATATATGGGAAACAAAGGGGCAAAAATGTAAAGTAGGAACCAAGGGAGGGTATGGCCATCATTCCTGGAGTCATTAGGGTAAAAACCTGGGGCTTGTCAGTCCCAATAAATAGATTCAGTCACCTACCTCCAGCTGGTCAATTAAAGAAACAACAGTGAAAAGCAGAGACAATAGAATTTATTCATGGTGGCCACACAGGAGGATGAACAAGTGAAGAGATCTAATGACTCCCCAGGAGCATTTTTAGGATACTGAAACCTAGGCTTTATATAGAGAGCAAGTCCTGATCAATGTGTGGTTTTGTCCATCCATGACTCATTATTGTCTCCACTCTGGTCTGTCAAGCAAGCTGTCAGTATTATGTGATATCTCTCCCTGGGAGTAAAGTTCTTCCTCTGGATGGTGGCTGGGCTTCATGGGACTCCAGCACAGGACTCCAGGGGAGGAGGTTTCAATTCTTTTGATTACATGTTTAGAGCATCTTGATCTAGGTCAGCCGGAGCCACAGTATTCAGATGATGTTGGTCATGAGTGCACATGGTGGGACCAGTAAGATACAATGTGGTGGGAGCCATGGACATGAACATCACCCAGGAGGGTACATGTTCATCTTTACAGGATCTATTCTGTACTACTAGAGCTATTTCCCCAAACAGATGAAGGTAGGATTTCTGGTCCTAACAACAGAGCCTCAGGAGGACTTTAAGTTAGGGCTGGAGGTTGTCATGAAAGCTCAGAATTAAAGCCACAAATAGCCTGGATCTGAGTTTTCCTTAAGCATGAGATCGTACAAGGCCAAACATGCACGAAAAGGTAAGTAAAGGAAAAGTGGAGCAAATGTATAACCATGAAGCCAGGGGGTTCAAGCCTGCGATTCCAGCAACTGGGGCATCGAAGCAGAAGAGTTGCTGTGAGTTTGGGAGCAGCCTGGACTACATAGTAAGCTGCAGTCTCCCCAGCTGCAGTCTATTAAGATTACAGAGCAGGAGCCTGCAGAGATTATTGCAAATGTCCGCTGAAGAGGAGACCGAAGGTTGGCCATTCCTGATTCACGGCCCAAAGCCTTCTCTGTGGTCACTCTCCTCCATGAATGTGTGTCCCTCATTTTGCTGCTTCTCTATTAAGAAACTGTCTTCCAGGGCCAGAGTGAGTAGAAGTGCCTGAGAGGCTTAGCACAAACAGTCTGGCTTTATATATTAAAAACTCAACATTTTTATTTGTTTGTTTGTTTGGTTGGTGGGTTGGTTGGTTGGTGAAATTTGAAGGGACAGAACAAATGATAGTCATCCCGAGACAGAACAAAAAGATGAGAGAATTAAGGGGACACGAGAAGGGAAAGAAACCCTTACCTTGGGACCCAGTTTGCCCTTTTTGGTGTCTGAAAGTGAAGAAATGGCAAGACATTGGATCGAGCCAAAATTGCCTGCAGAGGTAATTTGTGTTTTCATAGAGCCAGCTCAAAGAAGGATGTTAAGAACAACTGTTAGGTTCTGCTTGCCTAGGGCTAGAATGCTTGCAACCCCGAGCTTCAATGTGTTAGGACTCCTCATTCATCCCGAAGTATAAGCTGTAAGTCTCATTAAGCAGCTTTGTAATTTCATTTCTAAAGGAGGGGGGAGGGGAAATTCTTTAAGGAAAAGATGGGGCTGGGAAGATGGCTCCGCACGCAAGTCAAAGCACTGACTGCCCTTCTGGAGGTTTGATTCTTAGTGCCACTATGGCAGCCCACAACTGCCTGTAACTCTAGTCCCAGGGGATCTAATGCCTTCTGCTCTCTGCAGGCAGCAGGCATGCGTGTGGTGTACATATATCCATTCAGACAAAACATAAAATGAAGGAAGGGGGCTGGAGAGACGGCTCAGTGGTTAAGAGCACTGACTGCTCTTCTAAAGGTCCTGAGTTCAAATCCCAGCAACCACATGGTGGTTCACAACCATCTGTAATGACATCACTGTCCTGGAACTCACTCTGTAGACCAGGTTAGCCTCGAACTCAAAAATCTGCCTGCCTCTGCCTCCCAAGTGCTGGGATTAAAGGCATGCGCCACCACTTCCCAGCTGTAATGAGATCTTATGCCCTCTTCTGGTGTGTCTGAAGACAGCTACAGTGTACTTACATATAATAAATAAATAAATCTTTTTAAAAAAGGAAGGAAGGGAGGGAGGGAGAAAGGAAGGAAGGAAGGAAGGAAGGAAGGAAGGAAGGAAGGAAGAAAGGAAGGAAGGAAAGAAGGAAGTATGTGGTGTGCTGGCTAGTTTTCTGTCAACTTGACATAGGCTAGAGTCATCAGAGAGGAGAGAACCTCCATAAGATTGCATTTTCTAATTAGCGGTTGGTGGGGGAGGGCCCAGCCCATTGTGAGTGGTGCATCCCTTGGCTG
The DNA here is from genome assembly GCF_008632895.1 of Mastomys coucha. NCBI lineage: Eukaryota > Metazoa > Chordata > Mammalia > Rodentia > Muridae > Mastomys > Mastomys coucha. The sequence continues at coordinate 25,511,451 of NW_022196913.1, forward strand.
GTTGTCCTAGATTCTATAAGAAAACAGGCTGAGCAAGGCACGAGGAGCAAGCTAGTAAGCCCTCCATGGCTTCTGCATCAGCTCCTGCTTGCGGGTTCCTAGGCTGTTAGAGTTTCTCTTCCAACTTCCTTCAGTGAACAGGGATGTGAGGAGTAGAAGCCGAATAAAGCCTTCCCTCCCCAAGCTGGCTTCGGTTCGGGCAATAGGAATCCTAAAACAACAAGGCTGGCAATGTATAATGCTCAGTTTGTAGACACTCGCTTAGAGTCCTGGAAGCCCCAACTTTAACACTCAGTGTCACAGAACACCAGATGTGGTGGCAAACATCTATACTAACCAGATGTGAAGAGCAGGTGTTCAGGGTCATCACAGCTGCATAATCAATTAGAAGACAGACTGGGGTCTTCTTCTAGGCATGAAACCTTGCCTTAAAATAAAAAAAAATAAAAATAAAAATCCAACCATGGGTGGCAAGATAACTCTGTTCAGGTTAGTTAGACTTACAAGCCTGCTGACCTGTGTTAACTCTTTGGAGCCCATGGAAGGTAGGAGAAGAGAACCAGGCCCACAGACTTCCATGCGCATGCTCACACAGCACACACAAAATGCTAAATTAACAGTTCAGTCTTTTACAAACTAAACCAGAACATGTATTTTTACCTTTTAAACCTTACTTAACTTGTGAGCACTGCTTAGTCTTGCTGTATTAGGAGCTTTGAGAATGGGCCCAGGAAAGCCCAGCCGCAGGTACAGCTATGTTGTGGGGTCATACACGGCCTTTTCCTGTAGGTCTCTTTGTCTAAGTACCTGATAAACTCACAAACTGTGTTGCTCTGTCTGGTCCTGAAATTCTTTTCTGGGGCCTAGGCAAGGATCTGCCTTTACCTGAGTACTGGCTCCTACGTGGGAAGAGAGTTTCTCAGACTGCAAGTCCCTGGGTCTCTCGGCCCCAGCATCACTGTTGACAACCTAGGCCATTGCTTTCCAAACTTTAGTTTGCATGCAAATCTCACTAATATTTTCTGGAAAAGTAGGTTGTAATTCAGTGGCTTGAGTTACTCCAGCCACTGGAAGAGGGAGGCACAGCATCTCAGGTTGCAGACAGGAAAAGAGTCCACCTTCATGTCACCTTCACCTGTCAGGACATGTGATTACCTACATGTCTCCTGTATCAGGAGAGCAAGGGAGAGGGGAGAAGAGAAAGGAGAGGGGTGGAGAGTGAGAGCAGCGCAGTGATTGGCTGTGCAGCTTCAAACTGGTGCCTACTGGGGATACTCAAAAGGGATCGAAGTTCCTGAGGTTCAAGACTCACCCAGTGTTCCTTGTACAACCATGGCTCAGCAGTTCTGGGCTTCTTGTCTTTTCTCATTGTTTATGGCTGCCTTGGCTCAGGAGACTCTGAATCCTCAAAAATCGAAGGTAAATGTGTGTGGTGTGTATGGGCGCGTGAGTGCGTGCGTGTGTGTGTGTGTGTGTGTGTGTGTGTGTGTGTGCATGTGTGTGTATATGTGTTTGTGTTTTTCCTGCCCAAAATGTCACACAGAAACATACACCCCACTAACTCCCCCACCCCCACCAGTGGACCTAAACTGATTTCAAACATCTGATAAGTAACTTGTCTACTGTGAGTTTCGGAGATCTCTCCTGTTCTTGATGGGAGAGAGCTGCCTAATGGCCTTCCTTGGCAGACTCCTGCCTCTGATGCCCTCTGCCATGGCGGCTCTCCTGCCTCTATGCACTGTGCTTTATTGTGCTTTCCGTGCATCGTCTCTGCTTCTCTGCACCTAGTAAATCTTTGAACAAGTCCCCATCTGCTTTTGCCAGTCCCCCTTGATGGCTGTCTGACAACCCAGAACCTACCTTACTCCATGTTGATCTGTAACTTGGAGCAGCCTATGGGTGCTAGGAAACAGTGGTTAAATAGCAAGTGAGTTGGAAGGGACTCACTTGCCGGTTATTCTCAGACCAATTGGACCAAACCCAGAAGGAATGAGTAGAGAAGTGGGCACTGGACTGGGAGCCAAGGGCTCTGGGCTTAGGACAAGAGAAACTTGTCTTCAGTAACAACTAAGACACAAAGGCTGATTTCAGGGACTGGGGGTGGAGGGATCTGGGAGGTGAAGACAGGGTTCGGCACCACATAGGGCTTTTCCTTAGATTTTGGTACTGCTCCAAGGAGCTGGACAATCACCACACTGGCTTCACAAGGAGTCTGGGGGAGGGATTGGTATCCACAGGAGGAGTCAGTAGCTATCCCTGTAAAAAATATGTGCATACATCTTAGAAGGCAAAATAGGGCTAATGCAGATGACTTGAGGGACTGATGTATTTTAACTTTAAAATGAGAAAAACATGTTGAAAACCTCAACCTCAAGCACAGTGATTCCCAGACCTCAGCTAAACAGAGAACCCACTGGTGATCGGGTCCCACTTCTAGAGCTTTTGCTCCAGTATGCCTGCTCGGAAGCCCAGGTATTTCCAAGATGATCTCATGATGCTTGTATATATCCTCAAGTCTGACCTTTGAGCTTTGACCTCTTTTACTAGGTATGTGAAGGGTAAGAATACATGTAAAATACTGATTGGGTTATCTACTATCGAGTGAGGTCACAGCTCCCTCGACAGGGCACCGTCTATGGGCACCCAGGTCCATTTACCACTGATGCCTGCTTGGGTGCAGAATTCATCAAACAGAAATTCTTCAGTTCTTAGAATTTTAAGATATCACATGAAAGGTCTTCAAGTGCTTTGCAAATGCTGACAAGTGTTGAGGATTACTGTCTATCAGGTCATACCACTCCAGTACATGTGTTTTATTACAGGTGGACTGCAACAAAGGGGTGGCTGGTACCGTCTATGAGTATGGAGCCAACACCTTAGACGGTGGGGAGTATATCCCGTTCCAGCAGTACGAAGGAAAGTCCATCCTCTTTGTCAACGTGGCATCCTTCTGTGGCCTGACAGCTACGTACCCTGGTAAGAACTCAAATTTCAATTCTCTGCCAGCCCTAGCTTGCCACATCACCATAGTGTGACTGGAGAAGGTTTTCCGTGTTGCTGGACTGAGGGATGAGTAAGTACAATGACTCTACGAGATGGGAATGCGTGAGAAGCCTAACTCTTCCCACTCTGCCACACTAATGGCAGAATTATCTCCATGCTTGAGCTCTAAGGTTTTCCCCAAGGTTTGTGGAACCACCATTAAGACCACATCCGTGGTTGAACAAGTGGGTATTGTCGCCCAGCTACCACAGAGAACAAGGAAGCCTCTCAGAAAGGGATAGAAAACACTCAAGCCTTGAGAGCTGGCGTCGGGGAGTGCGGGGAGGGATTTAAGGAACTAGACTGCTGCTCTGGATTAAGAGCTGTCAGGAAACAAAGAAGGCGGCAATTATGTGACTGGTTATCTTTAGAAATCATACCTGTATGGCGAGAGAAACAGAAAGGCTGAAGCTGTAACTGGTAAAGCAGCAGCCGTTTACATTGGCAGGGTGATAGGTGGTCATTTTGTGGTGTAGACACTGTGTGTGTGTGTGTGTGTGTGTGTGTATGTTCTGACACAACTGCGGAGCAGTCTTGATTTGTCATGGTTGACAATGGTTATGTACTGTGATGTTGACATGCTGTTGAGTTGATAGCACACTACACTCTCCCTGTGACTCCTAGGACACAGTAGAGATTGGTTTGCATTAAGCCAAGAGTGAGAATGGGAGTTATAATACAGATTATGTGGTTAGAGATATGGCTCAGTTAGCAGAGTGCTTACCTAGCACACACAATTCCCTGGGTTTGGTCCTCAGCATTGTATAGCAGTGCACAAATCGGTCATCTCAGCTGTTGTGAGCTGGAGGCAGAAGGATCTGAAGTTAGATCTCAACCATTGGACTCCTTCTTAAGACCCTGTATCAAAACAAAAACAAACACCAGGAGGCTAGGGAGATGGCTTGGTGCATAAAGGGCTTGCTAAAAATATTTGAAGACTCACATTCTGTTCTCTAGAACCTACAAAAATCCAAGCATGGTAGAGGCACAGGCCTGCAAGCCTGGAACTGGGAGACAAGAGAAGAGGAGGCAGTTGGATTCTTGGGTCTGTCTGGCCAAGCAGTCTAGCCAAATAGTGATCCCCCTGCTCAGGGAGAGATTAGATCTCAAAAATATCATATCTATCATAAAGTAGAAAAAACAAGGTGGGAATCAATAGAGGAAAACATCAACAACCCTTGGTCTCCACACATGTACTTCTCTCCACCCCCGTCTGTCTGTCTGTCTGTCTGTCTGTCTGTCTGTCTCTGTCTCTGTCTCTCTGTCTCTCTGTCTCTGCCTCTCTCTCTCTCTCTCTCTCTCTCTCTCTCTCTCTCTCTCTCTCTCTCACACACACACACACACACACACACACACCAAACAACTTCCAGCAGCAGCAGCAACAGGAAAGAGAACAGAGCTTCTATCTATTTCAGGAGGCGTTCCAAATGACAGAGCAGAGGAAAATGAAGTTTTTATCGCAGCAGCCATAACTGGCATGAAGGCTCTTTGGAGCTAGTGGTAAACACAGGAGAATGTTCCATCTCCCTGTTGTGTCCACCATAGAAGAATTTTATAGTATTGTTGAACCAAATAAGGTCATATAAATGTCTACATGAATTGTACAAGAGATAGGTATATTTTTTTTGATGTGCTAAAAACTTTGCTGTTTTAAGAATGTCCAAGATAACTTTGAAAGTTTATTGACTCAAATGCCACAGCTAAATTGACCAAAGGAATGCAGGAACAAGTTTTCACAAATTCTACGCATTGACATTGTTACATATTTGACTAATGAAAAGTAGCAGGTCCCGTTCAGAAGCAGTTTTTGAGATAAGACCTCACTTTCAAAGGCATGATCCCTCTGCCTCTGCCTCCCAGGTGCTGGGATTACACCCGTGAATGTTATTACATTCTATCAATTTGTTTTAATGGAACTATAGTAATTACAAATTTCAGGAATTTCTCCTTTCTAAATACTATTTAAATTTATATAATGCAATGTCTCATCTAGGACACATGTGTCATCAAATTTTGGCATTTTGAAGTTATCATTTAGAGGAGGATGCTTAGCCATAGTTATATTAAAATGCCACACACACACACACACACACACACACACACACACACACACACACCACAAGGCTTGACACACACTTACAAGCCCCACCACAAGGCTTGCGCAGTGCTGGACTAGTGGTCATCTCAGGCTAATATGGTGATGCAGATCTCTAACCCAGCACTGGGAAGGTGGAAGCCGGAGAGTCACAAGTTAAAGGGCCATCCTTGGCTACACAGTGAGTTGTGAGCCATCCTAGTCATATATAAAACACTGACTCAAAGATGAGTTTCATATAACATTAGTAAATATATATTTTCATATAAAATATGCAAGAAATATGTTGAAACTTGAAGACGCTATCTGAGAAGAAGTTCTTAGTGGAGACCCCAGCTAGCAGAGCTGAGGCTGAATGAGCTTACTGGCTAGGTCTGAGGTGTAACTCCAAACTGGAAATAACTGAAGACAGAGGAGTGGCTCAGGACAAGCACATAGGTAAGAGGCTCTTGAACTATGAGGAACAGTTGAAAATGTAAGGCCTTGGGGTAGAGAATGCTATGCAACCAGGCTTCATGACGTTTTTTGTTTTGTTTTGGTTTTTGGTTTTTTTGAGAAGCTGTCTCACTATATAGACCTAGTTGGCCTACAACTTAGGGCCATACTCCTGCCTCTGTCTCCCACTTGCTAGGATTATAGCTAAGCACCACCATATGCAGCCCAACTCTGATTTTCTGTTTCTGTCACTTCTCATATGCAACAGCAGAGAGTCTTCTAGGAGACTTGCAGGAGTGTCAGAGGTGCCATTCTGAGACTAGGTGTTGGGGCAGGAGGGAGCACAATCGTTTGTTTGCCTTTTCCTTATTTTTCATAAGTCTTGTCAGTCTGTGTCTGCTTTAAGTAAACTCTGTGTGGGGGTGAAGAGCAATTATTTGGGAAACCCTGTGCCACAAAACCAGTAGCCATAGAGACGAGTTCCCAGAGACCTGTGCTGCAATGATCGGCTCTGCCTACTGATGTCTGCAGCTTTTCATAGTCCTCAGTGTATTCACATGACAAGAGGGTCAGCACGATGGGTCCCTCACATCGCGAGTCCCTAGTAGGAACTCTGCCATGCTGTTTGTCTTCTACCTACAGAACTGAACATATTGCAGGAGGAGCTGAAGCCATACAATGTCAGTGTTTTGGGCTTTCCGTGCAACCAGTTTGGAAAACAAGAGCCTGGAAAGAACTCAGAGATCCTCCTTGGACTCAAGTGAGTGCTGTGTGGGGCCCCAGAGATGCCCTTTCCTCACCTGCCTAGATACCTTCTCATTCTGGAATCTTCTAGGGGAGGTGATAGAACAATGGGCCTTGAATTCCATCTAGCCCTATACTCTTTGGGAAATGCCTCATTACTCTTCCCACACTTGGCTTCGTTGAGGGTGAGAATAGTGAAGATCTAAGGAAAAGATATTCAGGGGGAAAGAAAAAAATAGGAAATGGTGATGCACTTGGAAATCTGAAGTCAAAATATCCTCTCCCTAATGTCCTGGAATTATTCAATTCCACAAAGCCCTCTGCTTGGGACCCTGAGCCCAGAGACTTTGCTTCATGTTCTCTCTTTCTGTAGTCCTTTCTGCTCCTTTGTGAGGACCACTGGTAGTCATTCCTATTCCTCCTTGACTCCATTTGGATTCTCTTGAGAACACTTTGTTTCACTGCAGATATGTGCGTCCAGGCGGTGGCTATGTCCCCAATTTCCAGCTCTTTGAGAAGGGGGATGTGAATGGAAACAATGAACAAAAGGTTTTTTCTTTCCTAAAGGTGAGTGAGCAAGCATGGCCAGACAGAATTCTCTGGAAGCATCAGAGCTGGTATCGAGGATGAGCTAGGATTCATAAAAGGGAATATTAAGTTCATGGACATGAGGCATTAGTTTCAAGCAGAGGAAACATGCATGATAGCTCTGGCATAGACTAACCTTCTCTGTTGAATGCTAATGATTTGTTTAATCAATAATCACCAATCAAATCCCTACTTCATTTGAGGAACCATGAAATACAAGTTAACAGTAATAGGTTAGTCTCTTACTTGAAGGATCTATTATAAAGTCAAGAGATGACAGAGACAAGGATAGGAGAGGCTGCCAAAGGGTGCGAATCACAGAGTAGAACAACCACAATCCCCAGGAGAAGGTCCTTCCCCATACCAATCGCTTAGTCATTTGTCCCAAGGAAATGGTCTGCAGAACACAGCTGTCTCTGTGGATAGCTTCACTCACCCACAGTAAACTAAAACAAAAGATCAACTTACTGAATATAAAAGGCAATTATTTATTCCAATAATAAGCTATGGCACCACACGAGCTACTTTTTGTAGCACAGAAAATGACCATGCCAAAACATGGTGGCTCATCCCTATACTGCCAGTACTCGGGATGCAGAAGCAGGAGGACGGTTGTGAGTTCTAGGTTTAGTCTAAATAGTCCTTTCCAGACCAGTCACAGCTATGTAACATACATGTTACATGTTACATGTTACAAGGTTCTATCTCAACACAAACAAAACAGTGGTAGATCCATACCGAGCTGTGTAATATTTAAAAGTCCTATCTGGTGTGGTGGCTCATGCCCGAAATCTCAGCCCTTGGAAAAAATATGAATATATATGCATACATATTGTATATAAAAATAAAAATATGTATTTATAATTTTTTGCAAGGCCTGACCTTGAACTTAGAGAACCACCTGCCTCTGCCTCCCAAGTGCTGGGATTAAATGTATGTGCCACCATGCCAGACTGAAGTTATTCTTTTACTGAAACATCTTGATGAAAGCATGAGACTAGAGAAGAAGCAAGAAAGTGGGGTGCTTTTCACTGTCACCTTCTAGCCTGGTTAGAGTGGCCCTGGAGTATGAGTGGCCCTGGAGTACAAGTGGCAATACACTGACATGTCTGTGATGGACCAGAAGCATGTGAAGAGTTTAAAACATTAAGATGTACAGTGGTGGGTGGAGGAGACTGAACAATAGACCACATAGGAGCAGAAATGGATCATCTTTCCACTTTTCATATCTCTGCTCCAGAACTCCTGCCCTCCCACCTCTGAACTTTTTGGCTCTCCAGAATATCTCTTCTGGGATCCCATGAAGGTCCATGACATCCGCTGGAATTTTGAGAAGTTCCTGGTGGGACCTGATGGAGTTCCTGTCATGCGATGGTTCCACCACACTCCTGTCAGAATTGTCCAGTCAGACATCATGGAGTACCTAAACCAAACCCGCACCCAGTAGGACATGCTTTACAAATAGTGTCTTTTCTCCACTCCTTCACCAGCCTCCATATGACCAAAGCCTGCAATACTGCCTGTGTCCCTACTAATGCATGTGCAAACAGCTGGGGATAAAATTAAACAGATATTTATTCGTGGTAGGCAAATGCATGCATTGAAAATTAAGTCAAAGAAAAACTATCCATCCAGATATGTCTAGTTTTCCTAATCTACTCCAAAAGAAAGTCATTATTTTGGCATTGATGATCCAGACAATCCCATACATCTAAAAAGTGATCTACCAAGATCCTAATCTATCATTCACAGCACTGGAGGGTTAAAAGAAGTGGGGACTGGTGGTCAGATCCTCTGGGTCCCAGCCTCTTCTCCTCCCAAGCTGGGCATGCTTTGTCAAGTTCTTCTGCTTAGCCCCTTGGTACCACACCACCCTGTAGTTTTCTTAGGGAATTCTGAAGGCTGAGATCAGAAACCTCACCTCACGTGAAGGGAGAGGCATTTTTACCAGGGTGGGTCCCGAGGTCCCTCTGGCTCAGACCCTATCAGATCCTTCCTGAATGCCTTTCTGTTTGTGTATTCAGGTCACGGCACAGATGCCCTTCACCCCAAATGATGTGGTTTGCTCTCACCCAGAGTCCTCCCAGCTTTAAGCTCATTCCTATTATCGCTGTCTCTAATAATAATAGTAAAAATAATCTAATAAATGCTAAAAGAACCCATAGCAGCTGGGCTCTGATGTTTTCCAGTACATATTATGTGCGCTCATGACCTCCATTCTTACATCTCCAACACTCTGGTTTACTCAGAAGTGTTCTAGAATCTTCCTTGGTACTGCTTGAAGCAGGTTGTACAGCGGACACATGGCTGTTCCGATCTAAAGCACAGACCTGTGTATGTAGCCCAGGCTGGCCTTGAGTTTCCAATTCTCCATTCCAGCATTTCAAGTAGTTAGGATTACAGGTACCGCAGTGATTCTCAGTTCCCAGACTTTTAAGAGCCATACTCTCTGTGCCTCCTGGTCACTTAGCTAAGAACTGTAAACCAAAAGAGGACTTCTTGCTTCTGAAAGAATCTCTTTCTCTCCCTCCCTCTCGTTCCCTCCCTCTCTCTCTCTAATTAATTAATTCATGCTTATTGTTCAAATCTGAAAACACATAAACATGGAACAACATGTCAAAAAACAACAAAACCTGCTCTCGATCCGAGGAGCCACAGTCCTACGGGAAGTTCTGCTGGTAAAGGTTAGCCAGTCCTTTGATAGAATGTTTTGTAGGAGAAGTAGCTCTTCAGGTGTCTGTAGCTCTGGTCCTTGAGTGTCACAGGGTTTAGGGCTAGGTCTAGTGACAGGCTCTAGGGCTTGTCATAGCTCCAAGGATAGAGGACTATGCGGTTATGGCTGTTGAGTCTTGACGGTGTAGAACCTTCCTGCTCCAGGTGTTTAGGGTGAGGGGTTAGTACTCTGGATTTGCTTGCTGGCAGTCTGCACGTGGGAGCAATTGTAATCTTTGGCGTTTAACTCGGTGGTGGTGGTAGCAGTAAGCACCAGCTACAGCTCCCAAGCCTTATATACTGGGAGTCCCACGGCTGGCTCGTGTGACAGCTCTTGAGCCATGGGTGGTCAAGTCCTTTGGTTCTTGCAGCAGCTAGTGTTACAATATCTGGGCCTAGGAACTTGAGACACTTGACTCTTAGGGCTTGGAGGCTCCCTGAGACTCTTCCAGCAATAGGGCCTGCCCTCTCTCGCCTTCACATCCTCACAGCCCACATGCAGTGTGCCTGAGAATCTGGGAGGTCTCAATTCTGCTGCTAGTCTGAAAACTACAGATACTATGCCTCTGATCAGGAGAAAATAATCGCCATCCGGAGGAACCTACATTAGTTATTTCTCTTGCCAATGTGGCCAAATACGAAAGCAGCTCGAGGGAGGGAGGGGTTTTCCCCAGTCCATGTTTGATCATACTTCTGACAGCTCGGTGGTAGTTCCTGGCAGCAGAAGTGTGAGGTTACCTCAGAGCGCTCAACAGGACAGGCTGTACCCCATAAGACCTGCTTTGTAGTGACCTACATCCTGAAAACACCACAAGCTCCCCGAAAGCCACCATCAGCTGGGGATCCAGTGTTCAAGCACATGAGTCTGTATGAATATGTCGTATCCAAGCCATAAGGTAGCCAGAGCTGGAGGAAGCAGAAACAGAGCCAGAGCCGGGGGAGGGCGGGGGTGGAGCAGAAACAGATGCTTCCTTGCTCTGTGAGATGTGCATGTTGGTTTGGGGGGGGGTGTGGCCAAATGATAACAACAATAATAGTAATATTGTAGAAAGCCCTTTGTAAAGGGAACAACCCTTTTTTGTTTTCCATTTCTCTCCCCACCCAATTCCTATGACTGATCTTAGTTCTCAAGGAAAATTAAACTTAAGGTGTGTCGTAGGCACTCCAGCTTGTTGCAGTACTCTGAATATTAATATTATCTCCTAGTTCTCACCACAAGTATTTTTGCTGGAGAAATTTCCTTAAGCCAAAAGTCCTCACAACCTATTGTGTAATCAGACAAGCGGTGGTTATCCCACAAACTAATCTCTTAGTTAGCATCACTAAGAGTGTGGGTCACAAAATCTTTAATGAGGGTCCTTACTCGGAGAACCAGGTTCTGGGATAATAAACCCACTTGATCCCTGGAAATTCCAAGTTTCCCTGTTGCATTTTGAAGTCTGTTCTGTTCCAGGGTTTCTTTATTTTTAAAACAGAGCTATGTAAACAAGGCTGGCTTCAGACATAGGCAGTCTTCTGCCTCAGTCTTTCCAGTGTTGGCTTGGCTTGGGTACACCACCTCATCTGAAAGACAAAGGTCTCCACCCCTCACATCAGCCTTCTCCACAGCAGACTTTCCACCGGTTCTCCAGCCTTAAGCACCGCCAGCGCCAGCTTCCCGGCTGAAGCACAGCCTTCCATTTCTACTCCGAGGGAACTGAGCCATTCTGGCCCCCAGTGTCCAGGGTGCAGGCTCCAGCCTCCCCAAAACCCCTCTCCAGATTATCCGAGTGACTGCTTTACGGTTCTTGGAATCAATCTGAAGAGGTTCAAAAAGGTTATAGTCCTGCAAACTTCTGTAACTGATGATCGCCTTTACGCCTGCCCAGTAGCCAGCAAATCCCGCAAGCGAGCGCGCTACATATAGCGGTTTACTTTATACGCAACTCCTCAGCCAACGAGTTGCACAGCACACAGGAATTCACACAAGCGCCACACCTACACATCTATCTACTTTGCCGTGGATGCTCTTTGTCAGTTACTACATAGCCGGATTTTTCTCCCTTAAATGCCCGTCCTTGTGATAAAAGAAAATATCTGACCCTGATTCTCCTCGTGTGTGATGTCTGCAGTCTGACCAGAGAAAAACGCAGCATCTTTTCTAACCACGTCTTCTCTGTAAAAAAACAAAAGCAAACAAACAAAAAAAAATCAACCAACCAACCAACCAACAAAAAACCTAAAAATTAAAAACAAAAACAAAAACAAAAAACAACCAAAAATGGGCATCATTAAATAGTATAAACTAATTTTCTCCCCACCGAGCGGAAATAAAGTGAGATAGACTCATCTGTCTTTCCCACCTGCCACAACGTGGCTCCATGGCTTAGCTGGTTAAAGCGCCTGTCTCGTAAACAGGAGATCCTGGGTTCGACTCCCAGTGGGGCCTTCTGTTTTCACATCTTACCAGTAGAAACGCAGTTGTTATATAAAGTTACAATATTTACAAGATTGTACGCTGGCTTGGTCCTCATACTTTTAAAGACAACACAGTTTTTATAGAGGTAAACCAGATTCAAAACTTGGCCAAAGAATAACACCTGGACAGGTTTACTTTATACAAAATTCCTCGGCACAACACAGCACACAGGAGTTCACACACAGAGGAACTCTGCTTGTGAACAGAACTAACGGAAAACTCTGGGACTCTTACACACCAGTGGAGGAGTGGCATGTACACAAACATGAATATGTACAATGAGTAATATGAAACTGTGTCAGCTACTGATGAAGTCTGGGGCACAGGGATGAACTAAAGAAAGAAAACGGGCTATGCACGAGGTGGGGCAAGTACTTAGGGAATATCCTACCAAATAAAACCACTGGCAAGTGTTCTTAATTTTTTTATACATTTACTTTATGTGTGTGCCCTCACGTGTGTGACAACTTGTGGGTGTCAGTTCTCTTACCATGTAAGTTCTTGGGACAAGTATGTCATCAGGCTTGGTGGCTGGTGCCTGTACCACTTGAGCCATCTCACTGACCCTGTTTTTAATTTTTTTTACTCAATGGAAGCTGTTGCAGTATTACCATTATATCATGGCAAGTACCACAAGTAGCAATGTAAAATAATAAGAAATTGTCCTTAGCTGTGCCTGGATCTCACCTCTGGCCATTTTGTTGGGGACCCTGATGAAGTAGGTACTAGTCTCCATTTTCAGCCCTCAGCTGGTTGAGGCATCACTGACAAATTACTTTAGCTTAATGGGCAGGAGTTACAAGCTCATCAAGTAGAGTTGACTGGAGTGGATAGATATATGCACATAAAATATCTGAAATGGTGTGTGGTAGGACAATTATTCTAATCTTTAAAATAATTGTGCAAAAGTTCAGTGCCTTCCTCTACACATACTTTTTTTTTTTTTTTTTTTTTTTTTTTTTTTTTTTTTTTTTTTTTTTTTTTTTTTTTTTTTTTTTTTTTTTTTTTTTTGAGACAGGTTTCTCTGTGTAGCCCTGGCTGTCTAGAACTCACTCTGTAGACCAGGCTGGCCTCAAACTCAGAAATCTGCCTGCTTCTGCCTCTCTAGTGCTGGGATTAAAGTTGTATACCACCACTGCCAGGTTTGTCCTATTTTAAATGTACGAATGAACATCCTAAGCATGTTTTGATGTCCCCTTCCTCCCCAAAAGATGTTAAGTCTTTAATCCCCTGTATCAGGTATAAATGAGACTTTGGAAATAAACTCTTTCTTTGCATAAGTAATCAACTTTTGCTGTTGTTTTTTTTTTTTTTATTCTGTTATAGAACAGGATTCTTAATAGCCCAGGCTGACTTTGAACCCTGATCCTGACAACTCCTCCCCCCAACCCCCTTCACCTGGCAGGAAGAGTGAGCTCTGAGTTTTGATAATGGTTTTACTGTGTTAAGGTGGGACACAGCCCAGTGCCTGGAGCTTTTGTAAGCGTAAAAAGGAAGACTTAGAGTCAGGGACAGGCCCGTAAGGGAAAGACCATGTGAAGATGGAGACAGATTTCAGAGACTTGTCACAGCCAAGGAATGCCAAGTAGTTTGTGATAAATAAGCATGATAGGAGTCACTTTTTTAGATGAAGCTTCTCCAGGGTGTCCCCATAGAACAGGCACAAATAAAAACTGGTGTCTCCTTGCTGAAATGTGTCACTGAGGGAGGATTGGGGCTCAGTGTCAGAGAAATTAAAAATCCAAAGGCTTTTTTTTTTTTTTAAAGTATGAGTGAGATTAGCTAGGTTAGCTGTGTTTATTAGCAGCTGGTGACTACTCATTTGGAGTCTGTGCTCTCATGGAGTACTAGAGATTGAGGTCTTATGTTTTTGATGGTTATGTGCCTGAGAACAGCCATTAAATTCTTAAGAGATGTGTCTGTGCAGCATTTTATAATCATAAGCTAGGTTTCTGTAAAGTTCACTAAATGGTTGTGACCTGTTGACTGGAGCAAAGATTTGGTTTTGCACACAGAGTGGAGGTATTGGTCAAAAGGCAGACTTCCTTATTCTGTCAAAATATCATTAAGATCTTGGTTATCCATCATCACTTGGACTCCTAAGCTTAGTAAACCCTGTTGGTCCTGAGTGATTTGCACAATAACATTTGAAACCTGACATAGTGGCTCACTCATGCCTGTAATCTCAGCACTTGAGAGGCAGAGACAGAAGACTTATTTAAAGACAGCCTGGGTTACATAGAGCAACCCTAGCTTACCACCGCCCCCCCCAACCCCAAGCAACCAATATAACAACCTTTGTATTCTCCACCACAATCAAAGACAGATTGTGTTCTGTTTTTTAAGACCTGTATGTCTGTGCCCATGTGTTGGTAGTGGAATATATCTAGTTGTTAGTTTGTCCTCCCAGAATGAAGCTTTTGATCATCCAATGGTGGGTTATCGAGCTGGGTCTATTCATTCATTATAGTGTCACTGAATTGACAGCTGGTCCTCGGACGCCCTAAGAAAGAAAATTTACCTAGGGCATAATGTAGATATTTCTTCGGACTTGTTATGGCTATGTCATGATGTACAGCCACTTTGGGTTCCTATACCCCACAACTGTGGCAGTGAAACAAACAAACAAACAAACAAAAGAGTTGGTCTATCAGGCTGGTTGAGACAAGGTCTCAGCCTGTAACACATGACAATCCTTCCTCAGCTTCCCCAGTGCAAGGATTACAGGCATGTACCACCATTCCCTCTTTAATGAGGTTTACTCCTAAATCTCTTAGATTGGAAACAGCTATAAAACTCCTAGCAACTCAATCCAATAGTGAAAGAAGTTTAACGGTATACAGCTAGAAGCCCTGTAAAGGGTTCTGTGGATTTATTTTCTCAAATTCCGCCACCTTCTGGTAGACATCTGAATCTGCAATTCCTGGTCAATTGACCATGGACCAAACCCCAAGTCCCCAGAGACTTGAGACTTATCCCAGCAGAGGTTCTGGCTTCAGGAGAATAAGATACCATATCTGAACTATTTGAAGCCTCTAGATTTGTGTCAGTTTTCTAGGGGGTCACTAGGGAACGGACGGATTTATGACATTAGGCGCAGTCTTAGTTTTGTTGTAATGCACTGTGATAGGCATTTTAAAAACCGTCTTGTAAAGTGGTACTAAAGCAAAAGGAGAAAGATCTCAATGGGCTACGGCCTCTTTACACTCATGGTGTACGTCAGTTGTCTGAATCGAAATGTCCTTTGATAAAACTATAGGTTTAAAAAACTGTATCAGCCACTAAGGCTCTTAATAAAAGATACTTGCCTTCTCTGAGGCTCGAACTCAGGACCTTCAGATTATGAGACTGACGCGCTGCCTACTGCGCTAAGAAGGCACTGGGTTTTGTGCTTTGGGTAAAACTATTGATCCTAATTTTTTCACATTTCTGTAATCCTTTTGAAGCTAGGTCGTTTTCTCCACCACCACCTTACCCGCAACAGAAATCAAAAGAGCGGTGTGCCGTGTCCACCATTCCACCCCAGTTGTAGGAGACCACCGACAGCTGTAATGCAGCCCATCAAAACCATAAATTCAATTAAAACACTGACATCTTGTTTGGTCCTGTGCGTCAAAAGCAGTTCGTGACTTTCTTAAAAAGGGTGAACTTTTTTTAAGAGGACAGCGGGGGCGGAAACTGCAGGAGCCGCACCAACCTTGTTCCCTAACCTCAAGACCTGAGCGCCCTCTACCGGTCCAGGCTCCAAAACAGAGTAATAAAGATGAGACGGGATAGCCAGAGGGGAAGAAAGAACGGATGGGCGGGAGGGGAGGGCAGGAGGGGAAAATAACTCGCGTAGTTTTCTTGTGTAAAATACTTAAAAGCGTTGTAATCCTCAGAATGACATAATACCTCACAGTGTTATCTAGGGCACTATCCACTGGTCACAAATAAGTTGTCAGGAAATACTAATAAGAGTCACAAATTGAAAGACCCCCAGAACTGGGGAGATCCTTACTCGAGTCTCGGGACGACGCGACCACCCAATGACT